>NC_080185.1:125046876-125205120 GCF_950295315.1 Erinaceus europaeus
AGGAATAAACCTAACCAAAGAAGGGAAAGACTTATATACTGAAAATTATGAGTCACTACTCAAGGAAATAGAAAAAGACACAAAGAAGTGGAAAGATATTCCATGTTCATGGGTTGGAAGAATTCACATCATCTACATGAATATACTACCCAGAGCCATATACAAATTTAATGCTATCCCTATCAAGATCCAAAACACATTTTTTAGAATAGAAAAAATGCTATAAATGTTGATCTGGAACCAGAAAAGACCTAGAATTGCCAAAACAATCTTCAGAAGAAAGAACAGAACTGGAGGCATCACACTCTCAGATCTCAAATTGTTTTATAGGGCCATTGTCATCAAAACTACTTAGTACTGGAACGTGAATAGACACACTGAGCAGTGGAATAGAATTGAGAGCCCAGAAGGAAGCCCCCACACCTATGGTCATCTGATCTTTGACAAAGGTGCCCAGACTATTAAATGGGAAAAGCAGAGTCTCTTCAACAAATGGTGTTGGAAACAATGGGTTGAAACATGCAGAAGAATGAAACTGAAGACCTATAGTTCACCAAATACAAAAGTAAATTCCAAGTGGATCAAGAACTTGGATGTTAGACCACAAACTATCAGATACTTAGAGGAAAATATTGGCAGAAATCTTTTCCACATAAATTTTAAAGACATCTTCAAAGAAACGAATCCAATTACAAAGAAGACTAAGGCAAGCATAAACCTATGGGACTAAATCAAATTAAAATGCTTCTGCACAGCTAAAAAAAACTACTACCCAAACCAAGAGACCCATACATAATGGGAGAAGATCTTTACATGCCATATATCAGACAAGAGGCTAATAACCAAAATATATAAAGAACTTGAAAATCTCAACAACAAGAAAACTAGCAACACCATCCAAAAATGGGGAGAGGACATGGACAGAATATTCACCAGAGAAGAGATCCAAAAGGCCAAGTAACAAATGAAAAAATGCTCCAAGTCTTTGATTGTCAGAGAAATGGAAATAAAGTCAACAATGAGATACCACTTCACTCCTATGAGAATGTCATACATCAGAAAACGTAACAGCAGCAGATGCTGAAGAGGTTGTGGGGTCAAAAGAACCCTCTTGCACTGCTGGTGGGAATGTCAGTTGGTCCAAACCCTGTGGAGAACAGTCTGGAGAACTCTCACAAAGCTAGATATGGACCTACCCTATGATCCTGCAATTTCTCTCCTAGGGATATATCCTAAGGAACCCAACACACCCATCCAAAAAGACCTGTGTGCACATATGTTCTTGGCAGCACAATTTGTAATAGCCAAAACCTGGAAGCAGCCCAGGTGTCCAACACATGAGTGGCTGAGCTAGTTGTGGTATATATAAGTATATCTATATGAATACTACTCAGCTATAAAAAATGGTGACTTCGCCGTTTTCAGCCGATCTTGGATGGACCTTGAAAAATTCATGTGAAGTGAAATAAGTCAGAAACATAAGTATGAATATAGGATGATCTCACTCTCAGGCAGAAGTTGAAAAACAAGATCAGAAAAGAAAACACAAGTAGAACCTGACCTGGAATTGGCGTATCTCACCAAAGTAAAAGACTCTGGGGTGGGTGGTTGGGGAGAATACAGATCCAAGACGGATGACAGAGGACCTAGTGGGGGTTGTATTGTTATATGGAAAACTGGGAAATGTTATGCATGTACAAACTATTGTATTTACTGTCCTATGTAAAACACTAATTTCCCAATAAAGAAATTAAAAAATGAAAAAAAGAATAGAGAAACTTCCAGTGAAGGAGATTGGATATGGAACTCTAGTGGTGTGAATTGTATGGAAGTGTACCCCTCTTATCCCACAACTTTGTCAATCATTAGTAAATCACTAATAAAAAATAAAAGAAGACCATATTAATATGGGTTAATATCCATTACTGTTAACCATCAATCTCACCACAGAAGTACATTTCCTTCCTTATAAATTGACTAATGGAAGCATAACACCATCATAATTTACAAAATCTCTTTAAAACGAAACACCCAGACCATGAAGCAAAAACACTACCATAAGTTTGTTAAATTCAAAATAATAAGCCAATATAATACTTTATAATGTATATTTAGATGGCCCTTTTAAGGAAATTGCTATGGAGTAGGAGCTATTTCAGATCACCCTCCCAATAAACTAGAAAAATAACAGAAAAATCACCTAAAAACCCAGCAAAATACAACAAGGATCTCTTGAGAAACTCATAAGCGACAGCCACAAAGTTACAGGTACTATGATACCATCCTAGCTTCCCTGGGCAGATGACCTCACCAATATGTCCTGGAACCCCACCTCTCCAGAGCCCTACCCCATTAGGGAAAGACAGAAACTGGCTGGGGGTATAGATCCACCTGCCAACACGTATGTCCATCAGAGAAGAAATTACAGAAGCCAGAACTCCCACCTTCGGCACCCCAAAATGAATTTTGATTCATACACCCAAAGGGAGAGAAATGTTAGGGGAAGATGACTAGAGGGCTCTGAACTCCAATTCCATCAGGACTCAGAGAAAGAAGAGTAAAAAAAGGGGGATTGGAGGGGGCCAGGTGGTGGCACACCTGGTTGAGCCCACATGTTACAATACGCAGACTGCTATTCAAGACCCTGGTCCCCACCTGCAGGGGGAAAGTTTCAAAAGTGGTAAAGCTGGGCTGCAGATGTCTCTCTGTCTCTTTCCCTCTCGATCTATCCATTCCTCTCAATGTCTGGCTGTCTCTATCCAATAAATAAAATCAAGATAATAAAAAATTAAAAAGAACTATATAAAAAGGGGAAGACACTCAGAAGTAGTAGGTATGACTTAGGATGGAATAGAAGGCAGGACCATAAAAATGGGTATATATATTAGAAATAATAGTCAACCCATACCTGTGACCTTGGGAGAACTACTGTACTTTTTAATGGAGGAAATGGGGACACAGAACTCTGGTGGTGGGAAAAGTGTGGAATTATACCACTGTTATCTTATAATGTTGTAAATCAGTATTAGATCACTAATAAGAAAAATTAAGACTTAAAAATTTAAGATCTTAATGCATTAATTCAGTAGTATGTATACATAATTTGCAAGCATATATGTACAAATGCATAAATCCATTGACGATTTTATAATTTTCCTGCTGAGATGACATGTGAACTTGGAGAATGCCGCTGTCTTACAGAATTTGTATACACTGGCCCTTCATAATTCAACTATGAATTTCAAGAATCCTAGAACTAATAACTGATTTTTACCTTATTTCTCCTACTATAACCTAAAATTCAATGTTCACTCTCATTTATCTCCTAAGTTTGGAAGCTGACAACTTTGTGAAGTCCTCACTAAAGCAAGTGATAAGTACACCTGATACATATGACTAGGCCATGTTGCAGTTATTCCTGAGCCAAAATACTGTGTAATTGATTCATTTTCACTCCATTTACTATACCCTCTGGATATCCTTTTAGGAAAATAAAATGCATAAAAGCATCTGATGTGTCCTAATCACCACTCAATTAACCAATTACATAATTCTAGTTAAAGGAACTGTTTATTAGAGAGAGAAACAAATTTAAAACAAATGACCCAACCTAACTAAAAGAATCTCAGTCAATATCTTACCATTCTGTAATTCAGTTTCCATATTCATAAAAAGTTAAAAATGCTTGCCTGTAATTAACCCTACTATAGGGATAATTAGGAAACATATGTAATATACACACTGCTCAGGAGTGAATGGACACTTCATAAGCTATGACCATTAGTTCTGTGTGGAACTTATGTTGTATACAGCTCACACAGATATGCTTAAAAATGCAAGTTACACGCAAAGCACAAGGACCGGCGTAAGGATCCCAGTTTGAGCCCCCGGCTAATAACTACAACAACAATGAAAAACAACAAAGGCAACAAAAGGGAAAATAAATAAATATAAAAATATATAAAAAAATGAAAGAAAAAATTCAAGTTACAAATCTGTACATCCGTGAATGAGAAAACAATGTCATCATAATTATATATGTAAGAAAATTAAAATAATGAGTCACATCAGCACTGCTGTCTTGGCTACTTTCTATTTCCATAACCACTACTTCCTTTTTCTCCCTTCCCTCCCTTCCTTCCTTCCCTCCCTTTCTTTCCTCCATTCTTATCCTTCCTTCTCCATCTTCTCTAGACTTTACTGCTCTGTGCAGACTTTATCATATAGAAAGGGGAAGACAGAGGCCGAGAAACAAAAAAGAAATACACCACAGTCCCAAAGCTTTCTCCAGTGTGGTAGGAGCTGGGCTTCCAACTGGGTCATGCAGGCCAACTTTCAAAATAATTATAAACTCTCACCTGTATTTTTCAAAGATAAAGATGAAATGTAAGAGCAGGATTTAGAATCTTACATTGTATTTTCTGGTTAAAGTTAGGTCATCAAGTCACTTCTTTTTGTTTCTAGGTCTCTTTTCCACCCACCTATAAGACAGATGATACATGGTATTAACCATCTTCTCCTTACAGAATGCATTATATATAAAAATAAATATATATGTATATACACATATATACATATACATACATATACATACATATATACATATGCATATATATATATAGTCCCATGAGATAGAGCATATGTTAACACGTATCCATAAACTAGGGCAAAATATATACCTGAAAGCAAAAGTACACAGTAGTCTGCAGTGAGTCAGTATCAAGTTCCTAATGAAATAGTATCTAATTAGACTTAGATACCCTCCTCACCTACTTCCTTTTACAGTTCTCTCACTTACTCCAAAGCTAACCTTAGCAAAGCAAGGACTACAAAAGTATGCAAGAGACTGGCATACTTTAATGATGACTCTTTAGTCACTATCAGGGCACCCCCATCAGCTGGGGCCCTAGTCGGGGAGTTCTGAGATTCCCAAACAGACATGATGAACCTAGACCTCAAAATAAATCCCTTTCTCCATTGTTACTGGTTATCTCTATCAGGAACAACAAAATAGACCCCTTTGTGGACCTTTCCCTCAACTTGGATATACATGGTAGAAAATGTTCCATCCTCTGAAGGGAGGATGGGCAACATACTCTATGCTCCACCTGAGGAAGATGGGTCAATATTGGGGCAGCTTGGAATGTTCCTACTCATGACCACAGAATGTGAGCTCAGATCTACAGGCATGCAGAGGTCACATAGGCTCCTAAGTTGAATATGGGTCCCAGATCACATCAAATTAGTGGGGTTACAGTCAACAATATTTATACCCCTTCCCCATATTAGGGAGCTACTCTCTTCCCTGATGCAGCTTTCTGTCCCTTTTCCAGCCATGACATCACCACCCCAGACAATAACTTGCATCCACCTGCGTATGAGATTACAGGCTCAGGGGAAAAAAAAACTAATATAGCTACAGGCCCTTTGAAATATAAGTAAAATATGCTACTACCTATCTACAAAATGGAGGACCCCCCCCAACTCTTCATCTGCATTATTCCAGCCTTTAGGTACATGATTGTTCAACAATTTGTTTGGCTTTGTATGTTAACTCTCTTTTCAGCCACCAGGTTCCAGATGCTAGCATGATGCCGACCAGACTTCCCTGGACAGACAACCCCACCAATGTGTCCTGGAGCTCCTCTTCCCCTGAGACCCACCCTACTAGGAAAAGAGAGAGGCAAGCTGGGAGTATGGATCCACCAGTCAATTCCCATGTTCAGTGGGGAAGCAATTACAGAAGCCAGACCTTCCACATTCTGCATCCTACAATGACCTTGGGTCCATACTCCCAGAGGGATAAATAATAAGAAAGCTATCAGAGGAGGGGATGGGATACGGAGATCTGGTGGTGGGAACTGTGTAGAGTTGTACCCCTCTTATCCTATGGTTAAGTTAATGTTTCCTTTTTTAAATAAATAAAAATATTTTAAAAATCCAGGGGACAGGTGGTGGTGTACCTGGTTAATCACACACACACACATCAGTGTGCAAGGACTCAGGTTCAAGCCCTGGTCCCAACCTGAAGGGGGAAAGATTCACAAGTTGTGAAGCAGGGCTGCAAGTATCTCTCTGTATCTTTCCCTCCCTATCTTCCCCTCCCCTCTCAATTTCTCTGTCTTTAACCAATAATAAGTAAATAAAATTAAAAGATTTACAAATATATCTATATATAAAGAATAAACTGCATAAAACAAATAAATGAAATGTATATTCTGGCCTGGTGCATATCAATTACGTTAGACTAAATAGCAAGCTAAAAGATGATCTTTATTTCTTATTTTTTATGTTCATGTTGATTTTTTTGTGATTGATAGGCCTTTTTTATTTGCAATTTAATATTGGTTTACAAAATTATAAGACAACAGGGGTCTAATTCCACACCATTCCCACCACTAGAGTTCTGTGTCCCCATTCCCTCCATTGGAAACTGCAGTGGTTCTCCCGAGGTCCCAGATATGGGTTGACGTGTGTGTGTGTGTGTGTGTGTGTGTGTGTGTGTGTGTGTGTGTGTGTGTGTGTGTGTGTGTGTGTGTGTGTGTGTCTGTGCGCACATGCGCTTGTCTATGGTCTTGCCTTCTCTTCATTTTTCAGTCACACCTACCCCTATTACTACTTCTGAGTGTCCTAACTTTTTTCTTCTTATCTTTCTGGGTCCTGACTGAGTTAGGGTTCAGAGTCCTGTGGTCATCTTCCCCTAACATCTCTCCCCCTCCAAAAGTAAAGACCAAAATTCTTTTTTCAGGTGCAGAAACTGCGAGTTCTGGCTTCTGTAATTACTTCTCCACTGGACACAGTGGATCCATACCCACCATCTGTTTCTATTTCTAGCTGGGGAGGGCTTTGGGGTGGCGGAGATCCAGGACACATTGTGAAGTCATCTGCCCAGAGAAGTCATGACGGAGTCATAGTCACACTGATTTTTTTCCCACCAGGATTATTGCCAGGGCTCGGTGCCAGCACTACAGATCCACTGCTCTGGTGGCCATCTATTGTCCCATTGTTGCTGTTGCTGTTGTTGGATAGGATAGAGAGAACATGAGAGAGGAGAGGAAGACAGACAGACACCTGCAGACCTGCATCACCGCTTGTGAAGCGACCCTCCTGCAGGTGGGGAGGTGGGGGCTTGAACCGGGATCCTTGCGCCAGTTCTTGCGCATCACATTACACGCACTTACTCTGCTGCGCTACCATCTGGCCCTCATGCTGATGCTTTTTAAGCTGTATAATATAAACAAATACTACCGAACACAAAGTAATATTGTAGATTCTAACACTCGAGGCAAAATTTCCACAGAAAGGGCATCATCACTGCTGCCATCATGGAGAAATTCACAGTGTAATTAGCTCGTACAGGAAAATGACCCAGTAAAAGAGCTACTTTGTCAGAGATTTTTAAAAATCAAATCTTGTTAAATTAATTAAACAAGGCGGCCATTAGACTGAGGTGACACTAACAATATAGAGGCCTATGTAAAGCAAACTAAATTTAAACCGGCAATGCTTCAGTGTTACAAATTCAGAACACTATGGACAATCACAAACAGCCAGCTGTGCTTTAAATTCTCGACAGTGAAGAATCTCCTTTACTTCTGCCTTTTCTCTGTGAAATTCTCTTTCCAAGTTCCTGTTGGTGAAGCTCACTAGAATGAACGCTTCTGCCCAAATAAACTCTTACATTTTTTAAACATGTCTCTGGGTGTGTTTTAACCACTGACATACAAGGGAACCAAAGGAACATCCCACAACCAGGCATAAGTACCTATGCAGCCCCATGAGCTCAGTGACTCTTGGCTAAGACCCTATTAAGTCCTGGGTCCCAATTTCACAGTTTTTACTTTATGAGCTTTAGACATTATTTACATATTTATTTTCCAGACGAGGTCCAGAAGCCAGCTAGAATCCAACTGGCTCTGACTTACAAACCAAGACCAGGTTCAACTTAGACACCAAAGTTCAAATTGCTTTTTCTCTGTTAATGTTCAAGAAAAAATGACTCCTTAATTTTGGCAATCATCACTAAATCTACTTCTAAGCCCATAGGTGCACAATAGAAGTCCTAGCTTTCCTTGAAAAGATGGTATTTTTGATAGTTGAATTTACCAGAAAATAGCTCCTGTGGTACTTGGAGCAACATCTCTGTTATTGTAGTAAATACAAGGAATTAACAAGACACTTGGCTAAAATAAGTTGATGTCCTTTCAGATACATTCTTTGATTTGTTTGATATCAGTTGGTTTGGTTTATGGAAGGTCTGGTTAAGGAGTATACTAGTTTCTTGATATCATCTTCCTGAAAGTCTTAAATGTGTGTTCAAAGCCAACATAGCATACCAGATCAATGGTAGTAAACGACTATACTAGAAGGAAGAGAAAAAAGGTGAACAGTAGGGAGCAGGTGGCGACTCATCCAGTAGAGCACACATTTGACCATGCACAAAGCCCCTGTTACCATGAGTTGAAGCCCCCAGTCCCCACCTATCGGACAGAAGCTTCATGAATGGTGGAACAGTGCTACAGTTTCTCTACTCTCTCTCTCCCTCTCTGTCTCTCATTTTCCACTATAAAAAATGAAAAAGGAAAAAAGATGAATAGTAAAAATCATTCTTCCATGGATTTGATGACATAACCGTTAAGTTCCACAGTGAGACAAGAAGAACTTAAATCTGATGGAAACTGAGTAGTGCTAACACTGAAATTGTGGTCCAATCTCTCAACTATAAAAGGATAATCAAAACTAAAATTGCTAAAGTAACTAAGGAGGTCTTTAGGACAAGGTGGTTCTAAAGCCTGGGAAGCATATACAAACTCTAATTTAAATCTATAAATGCTTCAAATTTACAGATCAAAATCAAGAAAAACCTAGTTACCAACAGTCAACCAGGCTTTTAACTATAATATTTCAATAGTCTCCTTATTTTGTTCTGCCTTTTCTTTAGAAAAATCCCTCTCTGGGTGGCTGGCAGTAGAGTGCCCCCAGTCACTTCTAATGAGGCTGCCTCATACCAACAGATTCTTGCTCAAGCTCTGAAAGTGTTTAATATGCCTCAGTTTATTTTTAACAACCCTAATAATACCTCTTAAGCTATTCAATTCCCTTTCTCATATATTTATCTCGGATTTCAGTGTCAACCTTCTTTTTGAGTTTGTGGCTCTTGTTCACATTTGTTACAAATATATTCACAATTATTAAACGAAATAAAATAAATAAATGTCTAAGTTGCCTAAAATTCCCTTAGCAGAGATTTAACTGCTATTTAAAATCGTGATCTGACTAGGCCAGCTACTCGCTGGGGGTGGGTGGGAGGGGCTGCGCGTAAAGCATCTGTGACGAAGGGCGCATGACGTAACAAGTCTTTATGTCGTTACAAGATAAAGCAGTGGTCTCTGGCAGCGGTCAGTAGGTGCTGACTCTTCAGCCCCAAGCGGGCACCGCCACTGCTATCTGGCGAGTTTCTGCTTGCGCTCGGCCTTTTTTACTGACCCCACAGGAAACAGCTACACTGAATCAACCACCGGAAGCTCAGGCAATGGCTGCCTCAACCGCCTCTCAACGCCCCCTCAAAGGGATCTTGAAGAACAGCTCGACCACTTCCTCGGTGGTGCCTGTGTCCGACCAGCCAGGCAGAAGTGTAGACGAAGATCGAAGTAAAAAGACCCAGAAGTGGGATGAAATGAACATTCTTGCAACATACCATCCAGCAGACAAGGACTACGGCTTAATGAAAATCGATGAACCTAGCACCCCTTATCATGCTATGGTAAGTGATGATGAAGATGTACTGAGTGACACAGAACGAACTGAAACTTTGACCCCGGATGTCCTTGCTAAGAAGTTAGCTGCTGCTGAAGGCTTAGAGCTAAAATACCGACTTCATGAACAGGAAAGTAGCGGAGATGAAGACAGTGACCTATCACCTGAAGAGCAAGAAAGAAAACGACAGTTTGAAATGAAAAGGAAGCTTCATTACAACGAAGCAATAAATCTTAAACTAGCCAGACAACTGCTTTCCGATGATGAGGAAGATGAAGAAATATTGCAAGTTATAACTGCACCAGGCACAAGTATGGAAGGACCAACTCAATCATTTGCTATAGATGAACAACCTCAAAACAGTTCACAGAGTTCATAGAGAAGAGACTCGCTCAGCGTTGTAATTGTCACGTATAGAACTGTAACTGTAATACGCGGCATTTTGTTCTCTAAAGTTCATGGCTTAACATCAAGGTGCACAGGAATAGATTGCCAGGAATTAAATAACTTCTGAGACTAATTGGACTGAAAACACCTAGTTGTTAACGTATTCTGGTGCCAAGTTCTTCCTCATAAATAAAGCATAACATCATCAGTTGAAAAATACGTGATTTTTCTTGTAAGAATACTGATCAATTTGTGTAAGATATTATATAGCTTTTAATGCTTTAGTGGTTAAATATTTGGGGGGTTATCTCATTTATTTTCACTTCTAGATATATAACAAAGCTCATTTAAAGTTTTCTACGACAAAATTCAATGAAAATGTGATATATTCAAATCTGAAAAGTGTTTTTAACAACTATTTCAATCTGATTTTTCTGTTTAATTGAAATAGATTATAAGAGTTACCACTGTATTTATAGTCTTCCTTTATAATTTCTCTTGAGTTTCCTTATAGTTACAAGAAAATGATTGATTATTTTCTCATCCAAACTAGCTTGTTTTCCCCCAGTTAAACTTGTACTAGCTTCTGCTCTCACTTTTATATATTTGATGGGTAGACTTCAGATCAGTTTTTAAAATATAGTTCTAAAATAGCATCAGCATTCTTAACTCCGTGCCTTTGTTTCTTGATCCCTTCCATAAATAAACACACAATATTTTACATTTATAAAGGACCAAAAAGGTCATGGTTTTGGGAACTGTTTCTTCTCATACATAGTCTAGCATTTGCTACAACAATGAAATTCTTATTTTGACTACCAATGACAGTTCTTCTAATACATGGAGAAAATATTGACTAGAAGCAGTACTATAGACAAATTACAGTTCAGCTGCAAATTTTCTACACTTGATTTACTCCATGCTCATTAAATTGTTATTACTTAGAAAACGACTGAGATTTTTTTATTGTAGTTCCTGAGTATATAGTCAGGTAATCTTGAACAGTTTTTAATTTAAAAACTTTAAAAATAGTCTCTGCTTGAAGGAGACATGATAATGTATACTATGAAAATTATACTTTCTTCTTTTAACAGTGAATTTTGGATTTTTCTTTCCTGAAATGAAGTGTAGTTCTGTGTATCTTGGTTTAGTGGTGGTTTTATTTTCCGGTCAACTATTTGTATCTTAATTTTTGTTAGTATCAAAAGAATCCATTATATGAAGAGAGTTTTAAAATAATTTCTATATATTGTGTATATGAAGTTGTTCTTACTGAACAGCTTACTTTCCACTTGCAATATGAAAATACCAATATGTTAAAAAAATTTAAGTGTGTGGGGGGAAGTGATCTTTCTCAGAACACTAGAAATGGACCTGCCCTATGTCCCAGCAATTTTTTTCAACTTAGTAACTTTTAATTGATAATTTTTACATAAGTATCACAGAACAAAAAAATAGCAAAATTATAAAAATGATGTGCCAAAGAAATCCCGATGAATTCATACAATGGTTCAGTAGTTTGGGGGCGGATGGGCAGATGGTCTTCACTGGAGAGATCAGCAAGGTTTTCAGGAGCTACATACGCCCAGCTAAGGGAAATGATGATAAGGACCTTGAAAGGACCATGGTCTCCCCAGAGCCCTGCCCCACTAGGGAAAGAGAGAGTCAGGCTGGGAGTATGGATCGACCTGCCAATGCCCATGTCCAGTGGAGAAGCAATTATAGATTGATTATATACAGAAGCCAGACCTTCCACCTTCTGCACCCCAAAATGACCCTGGGTCGATGCTCCCAGAGGGATAAAGAATGGGAAACACTTTCTTTTTTTTCTTTTTTATTTAAGAAAGGACTAAAAAACCATAGGATAGGAGGGGTACAACTCCACACAATTCCTACCACCCAATCTCCATATACCACCCTCTCCCCTGATACCTTTCCCATTCTCTATCCCTCTGGGAGCATGGACCCAGGGTCAGTGTGGGTTGCAGAAGGTAGAAGGTCTGGATTCTGTAATTGCTTCCCCACTGAACATGGGCGCTGACTGGTCGGTCCATACTCCCAGTCTGCCTCTCTCTTTCCCTAGTAGGGTGGGTCTCTGGGGAAGCGGAGCTCCAGGACACATTGGTGGGGTCTTCAGTCCAGGGAAGCCTGGCTGGCATCCTGATGACATCTGGAACCTGGGGACTGAAAAGAGAGTTAACGTACGAAGCCAAACAAATTGTTGAGCAATCATGGACCCAAAGCTTGGAATAGTGGAGAGGAAGTGTTAGGGGGGTACTCACTGCAAACTCTAGTGTACTTCTGCTTTCAGGTATATATTTTGCAGTAGTTTGCGGATACGTGTGAACATATGCTCTCTCTCACAGAAACTGGTGTATATCTAGGTTTTGGGACTTTGTTAGAAAGTGAACCACCTGAGATGGAATTAGAGTGTATTATAAAAGGAAAGGTCTCATCTGAGTGATGAAGCTGAAGGGTTGTCATTCAACACGTGAAGTCTCTGGACGCAGTCTGAAGTGAAGCATGTTGAGGTGGCAATCGTTGCGGGAAACACTTTCAAGGGAGGACATAGGATACGGAGCTCTGGCGGTGGGAATTGTACCTTTCTTATCCTATGGTCTTGTCAATATTTCCGTGTTATAAATTTTAAAAAAGAATAAAAGGGTTGGGGTTTTGCATGGTGTCTTAGAGAAGTGTCTCATTAGTGCGGCCTATGTTGCCATTTCGTTTCCTTCATAAATTTCATGACAGCATTATAAAATTTCACTTATTTGCCATTCCACTATTGTGGACGGTTCAACATCCAGGTGCATGCTCTCTAGTTCTAACATAGCTTCATTTACTTTCGAGAAGACTTCAGCTTGCCCCTTGACAGTGAACTTGCTTTGCTCTTTCATTCTTTCCTTCTCTTCTTCCCAGTGCTTCTGTGCTTCCAGCTGCTCATTCTTTCATAGTCAGCTTTCCCTCAACAAATGTCACTACTTCATTAACAGCTTGCACTTCCACATCGAAATTAAATACATTAGCAAGTTCCACAAGTTCTTCATTTATGACTTCAATTTGTTTCTTTTTCTCAAAACCTTTGAAATTATTTCCAAACATTTCAGGCAATTTTCCCACATGCCTTACATAAACTTTTTGTCACTTCCGCCCAAGCTGATTCAATTTTTTCATATACAATGTAAAAAAACATTGCATGATTTCAAAAACTTGTGAAGAACCACTTCACCATTTTCTATTGTTTTTGCTGCTTTGGAAAACAGTGTGTAAATAGTGTGTTTAAGTGTAGCTATAGCCCGCTGGTCCATTAGTTGTAACAAAGCAGTTGCTTTTTTTAGGCAGGTACACTACCTTTACATCTGCATACAGATCACTGAGACGTTAGTGGTGGCCTGGGGCATTATCAAGTAGGAGGATAATTTTGGTCTTTCTAATTTTTTCATAGTAAAGATTACCAAAACTGGTATAAAAATATAAAACAGGTTTGTGCTCAGCAGAAAAATAAAACAGAGACCCTCCCCCTAGTCCTGATTTTTGTACATATGAAGAGGTAAGCGTCCAGCCTGGCCCCAGAATATATATAGTCAAGCTACGACAAGGGTGGGGGATGTCCCCAGGCTGTCTTGCCTCTCCCCTGGCCCACTGTGTCCAAGGGGAACTCCTGAGGCCCACTGTGTGTGTGTGTGGGGGGGGGGCTGGACCCTGGTGCTCTGAAGCCCATGGGGAGGGGAGACCACTCCAGAAGTCCACGAGGTGAACTCCTGAAACCCACTGTGTGGGGGACCCCATGCTCCTGAGGCCCACTGTGGGTAGGGAATGACCCCATGTTCCCCAGTCCCAGGGGGAGAAGATTAGCAATTTCTCCTAAGAATTTATCCAAAGTAAACAAACATACTCATTCAAAGAGAGCTATGAACACCTATGTTTATAGCAGCACAATTTGCATTAGCCCAAACCTGAAAGTAACCCAGGTGTCCAACAGATGAGTGGCTAAGATACACACACACACACACACACACACACACACACACACATCTGTTAAAATGATGAAGTCATCTCCTTTGTTTCATCATGAATGGAACTTGAGGAAATTGTGTTCTATCATCTGGGATCCTAGTCAGGGAATCCTTGGATTCCTCCTTAGATACAATGGGCCCAGATCTCTGATAGACCTTTCTCTCCACCATTACTGGTCACTTCCACTAGGAACAAGTCATCTTGTGGGCCTCTTCAGGACCTTGACCTCACTATACAAAAGCAATGGTAAGTACTGCTCCACTCTCCAAAGGGAGGCTAAGTCATCCACTGGAGGAAGACTGGATCTGAAATGAGTGTAGTCTAGAAGGTTCCCAGCTGTGACCATGGACTATGAGCTCAGACTGACAGGGACTCAGAGGTTACACAGGCACCTGTGCTAAAGATGAATAGATAATGGGCCCCAGGTTAGACCATTATGGCAAACAGTTCATTTTATTTATTTTCTTCAAGTTGGAAGCTACTCTCCGCCCTAATTCAGCTTTCTAACCGTAATCTTAACTGACACCATCTCCCTAGACAATATTTTTAGTCCACCTACATGTTAGCTATCAACCTCAAGCAAAGAATACTAAAGACATGGACCCCTAGGAATATACCTAAAATAGACTTCCTAGCTTCCTTACACCCTAAGGTCCCTGTTTTCTTCTGCTCTATTCCTATTTTTGGTTCCTCTTTATTACATATTGTGTCCTGATTTATATCTTACTGCCTTTCAGTCACCAAGTTCCAAAAGCTACAATTTCATCCTGACTTCTCTGGGCAGATGACCTCACCAATCAATGTTTCCTAGAACCTCACCTCTCCAGAGTCCTACCCCTACTAGGGAAAAATAGAAATAGGCTGGGAGTATAGATCGACCTGCCAATGCCCTGGTCCCCACCTGCAGAGCGAAAGCTTCACAAGTACTGAAATGCATCAACTACCATGGTGTAGAAGGTGGGATTTCTGGCTTCTGTAATTTCCACCTTCTACACCTCAATAAGAAATTCGTTCCATGCTCACAGAGGGATAAATGATAGGGGAAGATGACCAGAGGGCTCTGCACTCCCATTCAACCAGGACTCAAAGCATCTGTCACCAGTAATCTTGTTTGTATACCATTTACTGAAAGGGAAGCAAACTTGAAAACACCAGAGGAAGCCAGGCACTGTTTTCTTTTATCTGAGAGGGAAAAGGGTAAGTGTGGTGTAGGTGTAGGCATAGGAAGAGGGTGTAGGTGTGACTTAGAAAGGAAATGGGGGCTAAGTGGTGACTCACCTGGTTAAGCACACACATTACAGTGTGCAAGAATGCAGGTTCAAGCCCCTGGTCCCCACCTGCAGGGGGAAATGTCACCGGTGGTGAAGCAGGGCTGCAGGTTTTTCTGTTTCTCTCACTTACTATCTCCCCCTTCCCTCTCAATTTCTCTCTGTCTCAGCCAATAATAAATAAAAATTGGGGAAAAAGAAAATGAAGGCAGGATCATAGAAAATGGGAAAAATATAACTAGATATGGATATAGATAGTTATAAGGTCAGCCCTTATCTGTGTCCTTGGGAGAACGACTGCAATTTCCAATGGAGGGGAGTGGGGAGACAGAACTCTGGTGGTGGAAATAGTATGGAATTATAGTCCTAGAGAAAGAGAGGAGGCCACAGCACTGCTTGACACTCTATGGAATTCCTCTGGTGTCATGGTTCTCCTACATGGTATTGGGGCCTGAACCCAGGGTCTCATTCATGCTCTACTGGGTGCTCTATATCCTGGTCCTTATTCTACTCATTTGAGTAGAGATCTTTGTAAAACTTTTTTTTTTCAATTTCAAACATCTTGGATAGACTTTCTTATTTATTTATTTATTTATTTATTATTTAAGAAAGGATTAATTAACAAAACCATAGGGTAGGAGGGGTACAATTCCACACAATTCCCACCACCCAATCTCCATATCCCACCCCCTCCCCTGATAGCTTTCCCATTCTCTAGCCCTCTGGGAGCATGGACCCAGGGTCAGTGTGGGTTGCAGAAGGTGGGAGGTCTGGCTTCTGTCATTGCTTCCCCGCTGAACATGGGCGTTGATTGGTCGGTCCATACTCCCAGTCTGCCTCTCTCTTTCCCTAGTAGGGTGGGTCTCTGGGGAAGCGGAGTTCCAGGACACATTGGTGGGGTCTTCAGTCTAGGGAAGCCTGGCCGGCATCCTGATGACATCTGGAACCTGGTGACTGAAAAGAGAGTTAACGTACGAAGCCAAACAAATTGTTGAGCAATCATGGACCCAAAGCTTGGAATAGTGGAGAGGAAGTGTTAGGGGGGGACTCACTGCAAACTCTAGTGTACTTCTGCTTTCAGGTATATATTTTGCAGTAGTTTACGGATATGTGTGAACATATGCTCTCTCTCACAGAAACTGCTGTATATCTAGGTTTGGGGACTTTGTTAGAAAGTGAACCACCTGAGATGGAATTAGAGTATACTATGAAAGGAAAGGTCTCACCCGAGTAATGAAGTTGAAGGGTTGTCATTCCACACGTGAAGTCTCTGGACACAGTCTGAAGTGAAGCATGTTGCAAAAAGAGGTGTGTACTCCTATGTTCATAGCAGCACAATTCATAATAGCTAAAACCTGGAAGCAACCCAGGTGCCCAACAACAGATGAGTGGCCGAGAAAGCCGTGGTATATATATATACACAATGGAATACTATGCAGCTATCAAGAACAATGAACCCACCTTCTCTGACCCATCTTGGACAGAGCTAGAAGGAATTATGTTAAGTGAGCTAAGTCAGAAAGATAAAGATGAGTATGGGATGATCCCACTCATCAACAGAAGTTGAGGAAGAAGATCTGAAAGGGAAACTAAAAGCAGGACCTGACCAAATTGTAAGTAGGGCACCAAAGTAAAAACCCTGTGGTGAGGGGTAGACATGCAGCTTCCTGGGCCAGTGGGGGGTGGGAGTGGGTGGGAGGGATGGGTCACAGTCTTTTGGTGGTGGGAATGGTGTTTATGTACACTCCTAGTAAAATGTAGTCATATAAATCATTAGTTAATTAATACGAGAGGGGGAAAATTAATTGTATGTCTCGAAGTTTTTCAAAACACAAACTGAGTCTTTTCAATATATACGCTGTGTAATTGATATGCAGACTCTCTCAAAAGCCTAGACCAAGTAGATCAGAAGCAACCAATAGCACAGCTATATACAAGATACTGGGTACTGTACAGCAAACCCTAACAAAAGGACTTTTCAAAGTTAACCCAATTACCAAATAATGTGATGATAACATTAACTATCGATTGTCTTTTTGAACCCTAAGACAGCAGGAACCTCACATCTCCACTATAGAGCCTCTACTTCCCCCAGTCCTGGAACCATTGGATAGGGCCCACTTTCCCGTATGCCTCTCCCAATCCATATCAAATAATATTGCATCTGCCGATCACAACCTAACCAACACAACGACTGCCACCTCAACATGCTTTGTAAAACTTTTTTATGAAAGAATAACCAGTAGTAAATGAAAATTAATCAAGCTTCCTTTCTGAGGATAATCAAGAATTTGACTTTTATAGAAAACACTTAAAACACCCCCTATCACCTGCAACAATTAAAAGACCGTCTATATCTAACTTAGTTTAAGAAAGCAATCTAACTGAATTATGAAACTTTTATCTCTTTCATGAGTTCATTTATAATCAGGTTTCAAGAATCTCATAAGAGGCTTCCAAAGTAGAAACATTTTATTCAAGACAATTCGTCTCTTTTAAATATCATTAAAGTGTGACTGGCACAGAGCCCTTGAGGAGCTGACAACCCAGAGAGAGAAGAACACATTACTAATAGCTATCCAGGTGCCAACTAGCTCTAAGTTTCCAAGTCTCTTTGCTGGAAAAAGTCAAGCATATCAAAGCAAAGGGAACGTTGATGATAATCAGGAGACATTATCAGGCATCAGCATGCTGCTTGGCAAGAGATGAATCTGGACTGCAAATACCACCTGACTGTTGGAGTGGTTTCAACTACACAGGCCAGATATATCTTTGGAAGAAGCTGAACTTTAAGCCAAGATTCCACAGAAAAATCCTAAGTCAAGAAGTTATTCTCTTTACAGTTTAATCTCAGAAAGATGATTAATTAACCCAAAGTAGTAGTCACCTCTAGTAAGTTTGCTTAGAAAAAAAAAAAAAAAAGAATGTCAAGAACCACAACAACCTATTTTTAAAGAGACAACAATTGAAAAACTCTTCTTTGCAAAATATATGCTTATTTTTGCAGAGTTTAAGTGCTCAGATAAATGTGTTCTTAGTTTTATATTGTCCTAAAAAGTATCTTTGCTGTATTTAATTGTTAAATTGACTGATTTACAACAGCAAAACTTTTGGTGAATTCACAACACAGAAGGCAAAAGTTATATAAGCAAAATAGATCTAAGTAGAGGTTATAGTTCAAATCCTCAAGTATAAAGGCCAACCTACAGTAAGAATATATCTCCAAAGAAGGAGAAGAATGCAGGCACAGTAAAAATAAATACATAACAGGAAACAGAAATAAGCATCTCATTTGAAGTGGCGGCAATATCTATTTCAAAGTATGGGGAATCACTTACTATAACTGAAGAGACAGGCAGGGTGGTAGAAACGATATCTCCCAATGCAAAATTCTTACAATCTATGGAGAAAAGAATTTTGGTAATTCCTCCCTGACTCTGAACCTCAACATTATCTCTAAAATAGTGATAGCGTGAACGAAAAAATATACTTAACTGTTTGGCTTCTAAAACATGAAAAGTCAGGAACTCAGTCTTAGAAAGAAGCTTTTCTTTATGGAAAATGAAGGAATTCTATTGTTCTAACGTAGATTTTATTTTTTTAAGTGTCCTAAAAATGTACACTTCACCTCAAGATTTAGCCTCAAAATGGACAATTTCAAGTTAACAAGAACATGAGTAAATATATTGATATTTTGCAAAATTTTATCATGTAAATGGCTGACGTTCCTTTTTAATCTTGCCTGACAAGGCTTCAAAATAGTACCTAATGCAGCATTTATTTGCCTGCTTTGTGATTTTTGCTTTAGCTATTATCAACTTCATACTGCAGAGGATAAAAATTGAGATTATGGAAGAGTTCATCCTTGTCTGAAAGTATGCTTCTTCCCATGTGTAGTAAATATTTTTTTAATTAAATGAGTGTCAAATATTTTCATTCAAAGCATAAGGATGGCTTTAAGAAGCCTACATTATATGCACATAGTGAGGAAAGAATGTGTTCACACTTTTCAACTTCTTATTAGGACTAGGACTAGGAATAATAAATTATGTTGAGAGCTATATTTTAAGAATACATGCAAGTATAATATTTGTTTTTTTTCAATAATTTACATTATAAATATGCATCTTCTTGTATACTTTACCTTGGGATGATAGGAAGAAGTCTCATTACACAAGAGCATAACAAACTGATTTGAAGTACATTTCAGAATCAGGTGCTGGATAGTGGTGCACCTGGTTGAGAGCACACATTACCATGGTGCGAGGACCCAGGCTCAAACCCACGTTCCCACCTGCAGAGGAGAAACACCACTAGGGGTGAAACAGATCTGCAGGTCTCTCTCTCTCTCTCTCTCTCTCTCTCTCTGTCTCTGTCTCTCTCTGTATATATACATATATATACATATATATACATATATATATAATTTCCCCTCTCAATTTTTCTTGTCCTACCTAATAAAGAAAGAAATACTAAAAGACACTTAGAAACAAATAGTGACTGCCCACTATCACCATTACTATTCAACACGGTATTGGAAGTTCTCAGCAGAGCAATCAGGCAAGAGAAAGAAATTAAAGGTATACAGATTGGAAGGCAAAAAGTCAAACTCTCCCTATTTGCAGGTAATATGATAGTATACATAGAAAAACCTAAAGAATCCAGCAAGAAGCTCCTGAAAATTATCAGGTATATATCAAGGTGTCAAGTTACAAAATTAGCATACAAAAGTCAGTGGTATTTCTTTATGCAAACACTAAGTCAGAAGAGGAGACCCAGAAATCAGTCTCATTCACTATAGCAGCAAAATGAATAAAATATCTAGGAATAAATCTAACAAAAGAATGGAAAGATTTGTATAATAAAAATTATGGGTTACTATTCAAAGAAATAGAAAAAGATGCCAAAAAGTGGAAAGATATTCCATGTTCATGGACTGGAAGAGTTAACATTATCAAAATGATTATACTACCCAGAGCCATATACAAATTTAATGCAACCCCCAGCAAGGTTCCACAGTTTTTAAGAGAATAGAACATGCCAACAAAAACAATAATAACTACAACAATAAAACGACAAGGGCAACAAAAATAAATAAATAAATAAAAATTTAAAAAGAGACTAGAACACAAGCTATAAAAGCTTATCTGGAAACAGAAAACAAATATAATTATCAAAACAATCTGGAAAATAAAAGAACATAAATGGAGGCATCACACTCCCAGATCTCAAACTATATTACGGAGCCACTGAAATCAAAACTTCCTGGTACTGTAACAAAAATAGACACACTGACCAGTGGAATAGAATTGAGAGCCCAGAAATAAGCCCCCACACTTATGGACATATAATTTCTGACAAGGAGGCTCAAACTATTAAATGGAGAAAGGAGAGTCTCTTCAACAGTGTTGGGAAAATCGGGTTGAAATATGTAGAAGAATGAAACTGAACCACTGCATCTCACCACACACAAAAGTAAATTTCAAATAGATCAAAAATGTTGATGTTAGACCAGGCATTATCAAATACTTAGGAGAAAATATTGGCAGAAATCTTTCCCATCTAAATTTTATAGGTCACTTCAGTGATACAAGTCCAGTTGCAAGGAAGAAATAAAGAAAAGAGAAAAAAATTGAACAGACAGATCAAACATTGTTCATTGTCTACTCCTTATTACTCAGTTTGCACTGCTGAAAATTCTCCCCCCAAATATATGCAACACTCATATGCAGGAACAAACAAACAAAAAACTCTACATGATAAAGAAATAAATTATACTCTGTGAATTAATATGATTATTTTTTGCCATTAGAAGCATGAAGAGTCTTATATGTAAAATGAAGGAATATGCTGAGTGAACTTTAAGAATTATTTTAGTTCTAACAGAAATCATAACTGCCTCTTATTCCTGACTACCATGTATCATTTGTGCCCACTATCACCTATTTCTGTGGTACTTGAGCAGAACTCTATTTTTGTCACACTATTCTTAGAAAAGTTAGACTCTTTCTTCCAGATCCTATATAAAAGAAACAAAATCTCAATTTTAAGAAAAGCTGAATCCAGGTACATTTCAAAATAATTTCCTCAAAACTCAGCATCAACATAAACATTTGAGATTTCTAATTTTTAAAAGTGACTAGTAGAATTTTTAACGAAAAAAAAAAATAAATGTACTGAAATACAAGTCTTTAAATTTAAAATTGAACCAAAACATAAACTAAATATGATTCATAACTCATAGTAACATTTATATAACAAGGCTTCATAAATGTCTTTTTTTGTGGTGCCAGGAACTCATGCATGTACAATTCCATTTTTTCATTCTTTCTATTTCTAATAGACAGACAGAAACCAAGAGTAAAAGAGACAGAGAGACCGTGAGAAAGAGACATGGCAGAGTGCCATCCATAGAGCTTCTCCTAGTGCTACAATGGTCCCATGTGGTGCTGGGGCTAGAAACCTGGACTTGGGACATGAAGAGGCGCACACCTACTAGGTGAACTGTCTTTCAGTCCTAAACATATGCTTATATAACAGTAAATAATTTTTACATTGTCATATGTCACTTTATTTTTTATTTTTATTATCTTTATTTATTTATTGGAGATAACAGAGAGACACTTGCAACACTGATTCATCACTTGCAAAGCTTTCCTCCTGCAGGTGGGGACCAGGGGCTTGAACCCGAGTCCTTGTGCATTGTAACATGCACCACCCAGAACTATAACTTTCTGTTTTGAAATCCATTCTTTAATATATATTAATTGATATATATATATATATATATATATATATATATGATAGAAGACAGATAAATTGAGAGGGAAGGGGGAGATAAAGGAGCAGAAGGCAGAGCAGGAGGAGGAAGAGAGAGACCTGCAGAACTGTTTCACCACTTGCAAAGCTCCCCCCCCTCCCCGCAGGTGGCCACTAAGGGCTTGAATCCAGGTCCTTGAGCTCTATAATGTGTACACTCAACCAGGTGTGTCACCGTTCAACCCCTCATTTATTATTTTTATGTGTACTGAACACATTGCTTACTATACACTAGTTGTTCAGTAATGTTCATTAAACTGACTAAATAACTGAAATTCTACTTCCTCTAACTCCCACAGTTGGTGGTTCAGTTTACTAGCCTCAAAGTAAGAGTGACAATAACCACTGCACAGGGTTACTGCTTAAATAACACCATGTACATATAAAGCACTTAGCACAGTTCCTGGGATGTAGTAGTCTCCATTAACATCACCACTTACTTAAAAACAAATCTCTGGGGCCAGGCAGTAGAGCAGCAGGTTAAGTGCACTTGGCGTGAAGCACAAGGAACCCAGCTCCAGCTCTCCCACCTGCGGGGGGGTGGGGTCACTTCCAAGTGGTGAAGCAGGTCTGCAGCTGTCTACCTTTCTCTCTCCTTCTCTGTCTAGCCCTTCTCTCTTGATTTCTCTCTGTCCTATCCAACAACAACAGCAATAACAGCAATAACAAGGGCAACAGCAAAAGCAACAAAATGGGGAAAATGGCCTCCAAGAGCAGTGGATTGGTAGTCCAGGCACCGAGCCCTAGCAATAACCCTGGAGGCAAATAAATAATTAAATAAATAAGTACATAAATAAATAAATATCTCCCCAATGGAAAATTTTTCACAAAACGAAAATACCAGCAGACTGACTTTTAATTGCAACTTTGAAGGCAGCAAACAAGAGCAGCTTTGAAATATGCTCTAGGGGTCCCCAAGGTCACTCATATAGGCAATTATTTTGTAGGACTCACAGGATTCAGAGCAATTAAGTCCTGGTGAGTGTATTACAGTAATTACCAAGGTGAATAGATACATCAGAAGGATTCTGGAGAAACCCATACACAGACTTTCTCTGCACACTGGAGTTCATTTAGGGAGAGATGTAACAAGTGTGCAATGATCTGTCCACTGAGGCCTGCAAAGACCCAGACCCCAGGGTTTTATTTGGGGCAAGGGGGTATTGTTACATAGGCATGGTGATATACAATAACTGCAAACATCCAGATTACAGAAAGAAGCTGGTATTTAGTGTTCCCAAAGGTCAAAACAACCTAACAATTAGAGAACATTTTGAAGTCAAGTTCTCAGTTGTCAGCCAATGTGAGAAGATCTTTTACTTTATTTACTTATTTAATTTGATAGAACAGAGAGAAACTGAGAAGGGAAAGGGAAAGAAGGAAGGAGGGAGAAGGAGCGAGAATGAGAGAGAGAGAGAGAGAGAGAGAGAGAGAGAGAGGCCTGAAGCACTGCTTCACCACTATTGAAGCTTTTCCATAGCAGGTGGGGACTACGAGCTTGAACACGGGTCATTGCACATGGTAACAGGTGCACCACTGCCCAGCACTAAGAAGATCCTTCAAAGACAGCAGCCTCTGGACTGACTGTTAAGTCTTTGCTGCACGGCATGGCAAATGAGAGATTAGGAAAGTTGGCGGGGGCGGGGGGGAGAGTGGTAAGAATTAAGAAAGAAAAAAAAAAGAAAGTGGAAACAGGAAGAGATGGTTGAATGGAAAAGAGACATAATGAATTAAATTCAGGTCAGAGGGGGGAGCAGACAAAGGGAAGAGCAAAGGCAGAATAAAGAGAAAGCAATCAGGGGGCTGGGCGGTAGCACGGTGGGTTAAGCGCACATGGGGCAAAGGACAAGGACCAGCGTAAAGATCTGGGTTCTAGCCCCTGGCTCCCTGCCTGCAGGGGATCTCTAGTTAATCCTTCTCTCTATCTTTTTAATTATTATTTAAATTATTTTATATTACAAAATTACATGTCTACAGGGGTTTGAATCCACACCATTCCCACCACCAGAGTTCTGAATCTTCACTCTCCCCACTGCCATCCACCACAGTTTCCCTAAGGTTGGAGACATGGGCCAACCATCATCTCTGTAACTATCTGTCCACATTTCTACATAGTTGCCCCCATTTTTTTCCTGATTCAATCCTTTTTTCTCTCTAAGCCATTCATGACATTGCTACCTCCATGTGTCCCTCTCCTTTTCCTTCTCTCTCTGGGTGCTGATGGAGCTGGAGTTCAGGGCCCTCTTATCTTCCTCCTATCACTTCCCCCCTGCTGGGAGCATGGATCAAGGTTATTTGTGGGGAGCAGAAGGTAGGTGTTCTGGCTTCTGTAGCTGCTTCTCCGCTGGACATGGGTGTTGACAGGTCATTGGATCCCTCTCTCCACTACCACTGGTCACTTACATCAGGAATGTCATCATAAGCCCTCCTGTGGGTCCTCCTAGGACCTTGCCCTCACCATAAAGCAGCGCGTTAGGGATAGCCCTGGTCTCCGAAGGGAGACTGGGGGTATCCTGCCTTGCCACTCAAGGAAGACTGGTCCTGAAATGACTGCAGCCTGCAATGTTCCCAGATGTGACCAGGAACTGCAAGCTCAGAACAAGAGGGACTCAGAGGCTGTACAGGCTCTGGTGCTATATATATATGCCTGGGGTCAGGTGGATGGCAGCAAATAGTTCATTGTATCCACAGAATTTTTCAAGAATAGGAGCTACTCACAGCCCTAATCCAACTTTCTAAGCCCTTTCTCTATTCTGACACTATTTTCTCAGATAATATTTATATCCAACTTCAGGTTAGCTATCAAACCTAAGCAAAACTATCATAATTGTGTGCCCTCAGGAACATGCCCAAGATGGACTCTCTAGCTTTCTTCTACCCTAAGATCCCCAATAATCTGCTCTATCCCTACTTTTTGGTTTCTGTTCATTAGCCATTTTATCTCAGTTTATATCCTGCTACCTTCCAGACACCAAGTTGTAGATGCTACCATGATTCCATCCTGATTTTTCTGGGCAGACGACCTCACCACTGTGTCCTGTAACCTCACCTCTCCAGAGCTCTGGCCCTCTGGGAAAGCATAGAAACAGGCTGGAGGTATGGATCCACCAGCCAACACCCACATCCAGGGAAGAAACAATTACAGAAGCCAGAACTCCTACTTTCTGCACCCCCAAAACAGCTTTGATCCATACTCCAAGTGGGGGAGAAGTGATTGGAGGAGGAAGGAAAGAGGGCTCTAAACCCCAGCTCCATCAGTACCCAGAGAGAGAGGAGGAAAAGGAGAGGGTCATATGGAGGTAGTAATGTTGTCATGAATGGTTTGGAGGTGGAGGATTGGATCAGGAATAAAAAGGAGGCAACTATGTATAAATGTAGACAGATAGTTGTAGAGATGATGGCTGGCCCATGTGGAGGCCTGCAGTGGGGCGACTGAAGATCCAGAACCCTGGTGGTGGGAATGGAGTGGAATTATACCCCTGTTCACATGAATTTTTGTAAATCAATATTAAATCCCTAATAAGATTTTAAAAATACACCCCATCAGCTGGGGCCCTATTCAGGGAGTCCTGAGATTCCCAAACAGACATGATAGGCCTAGACCTCAAATAAATCCCTGTCTCCATTATTACCAGTCATCTCTATCAGGAACAACAAAATAGACTCCTTTGTGGACCCCCATAGGACCTTACTCTCAACTTGGATCAACAATGGTAGAGAATGCTCCATCCTCAGAAGGGAGGATGGACAACATACTCTATGCTCCACCTGAGGAAGATGGGTTGATATTGTGACAACTTGGAATGTTCCTACTCATGACCACAGAATGTGAGCTCAGATCTAGAGGGATGCAGAGGTCACACAGGCTCCGAAGCTAATTACGGGCCCCAGCTCACATCAAATCTATGGGGTTTACAGTCAACAGTATTTGTGCCCCTTGCCCATATTAGGGAGCCACACTCTTCCCTTATCCAGCTTTCTAGTCCTGTTTCAGCCATGACATCACAACCCCAGACAATAACTTGGATCCACCTGCATATCAGATTTCAGGCTCAGGGGAAAAAAACTAGTATAGCCACAGGCCCTTTGGAATATAAGTAAAATATGCCTACTAGCTGTCTACAAAATGTAGGACCCCCCAACTCTTCATCTGCACTATTCCAGCCTTTAGGTCCATGATTGTTCAACAATTTGGCTTTGTATATTAACTCTCTTTTCAGCCACCAGGTTCCAGATGCTAACATGATGCCGACCAGACTTCCCTGGACAGCCAATCCCACCAATGTGTCCTGGAGCTCTGCTTCCCCAGAGCCCCACCCTACTAAGGAAAGAGACAGGCAGGCTGGGAGTATGGATCGATCTGTCAATACCCATGTTCAGTGGGGAAGCAATTACAGAAGCCAGACCTTCCATCTTCTGCATCCCACAATGACCTTGGGTCCATACTCCCAGAGGGCTAAAGAATAAGAAATCTGGAACCAGGTGGTGGTACACCTGGTTGAACACACATGTTACAGTGCACAAGGACCCAGGTTTGAGCCCCCAGTCCCCACCTACAAGGGGAATGCTCTGCAAGAGGTGAAGCAGTGTTGCAGGTGTCTCTGTCTCTTCTCTGTCACCCCCTTTCCTCTAAATTTATGGCTGTCTCTATCCAGTAAATAAAATACAGATAATTTAAAAAACTAAAAAAAAAAAAAAATACGAAAGCTATCAGGGGAGGGGATGGGATAGGGAGATCTGGTGGTGGGAATTTTGTGGAGTTGTACCCCTCTTACCCTACGGTTTTGTCAATGCTTCCCTTTTATAAATAAATAAAAAATTAAAATAAATAAATAAAAAGAGAAAGCAGTCACTAGTTTGACCTTATCTCGCTTCTTATTTTAGCCATCTGACCTTCCACCATTCTCACTCAGGAGCTTACACTCTCTTTCCATTCCTTTATTTTACCCTCTATTTTTATACACTTATCTGTTTCATTGGTCCGGCTACCTTGATGTAATCTCACTGCTTTGATAAGGAAAGAGGAGAAGGAAGGGGGAAGGAAGACTAAAGAGTGGTGATATTAGGTAGAAAAAGACATTTGAGCTAAATGCAACAAGATGGCAATAATCAGAATCTCCCCAAATTTGAAAAAAAAAAAAAAAAAGCAGTCCATCTGGTTTTAGAAGACAAGTACCACTGGGAAAATAACATGGTAAAATGGACTCTTCTGGGTGTACTTTTAAAACCATATTCACCTCCTTCACTTCTAAAAGGTCATTGGTTATTTTTCTTATTTAAGTACCTATAACAAATTTTTTTAATTGAAGGGTGCTAGGATTTTATCCTGCCAACCCTTACCCCTTTTTTAACTTTTGGAGTTTGTAAAAAGGAAAAGATAAAGGAACTATTCCTTGTCTTAGTGCTTTTGTAATTGAAAATGTGACAGATCCTATTCTCACATTATGTATTTTAAAAATTGCTGTCAGACTAAGGCTTTGCCAAGTTTCAACCCCAAGTGAAGTCTTACCAAGAAAACTGAAAGATATGTAAAAAATAGATGGATTATAGGTATGATTATACAGTCTACACATGTGTTGTAGTTTTTAAAATAAGTTTATCTTTCTTGTGCTAAATGCATATGTAATACTATCTAATACTATCTATAATTTATTTATTTATTTATTTACTGAACTATATATAATTCCATTTTCTCCTTATCAGGAAGGATTTAATTTTTCAAAACCATATATATATATATATATATATATATATATATATATGTGTATATATCCATCTTGATAAAAACGGATACTTTAGATAAAAAGGAGATTATGAAGAAGGCAATCATTCCATCTTTTACTAACTGGGAGTCTACCACAGGAAAGAGAAAAAAGATACTTTCACAACTCCAAAGGATGGAGAGGTAGCAAATACAAGGTAATTTTCACCAGGTACATTAAATTCACTTAAGAAAAACTTGGTATGAGACCCTTTTAAAAATGGAATGGGCTGTGTTATTCAGGTAACAAGAGACTGTCACTAAGGATCAGAAACCTTCCCAAGAATAAAAGTCCTGGACCGATATGTTTTACAAATGAATTCTATAATTAATTCCCCAATAAAGAAATTAAAATAAATAAATAAATAAATAAATACAAATGGTTGATATTTGAAGTACAGTGTAATGACAATATAGTTTCCTAATTTCAACTATGTGGAGTTTTACTTTCTTTACATGAATATTTAATCCTATAATTACAAAGATATGGTTCTACAATAATGTCACTAACTGAAGATCTGGATCATCCAAGAATTGAAATTTAAGGTAAATTCTGAAACTCTGGAATAAAACTGGAATTTGAGATAAAAACTTAGCTGTTACCGGGAAGCAACCCAGGTGTCCAACAACAGATGAATAGCTGAGCAAGTTGTGGTATACATACACAATGGAATACTACTCAGGCATTAAAAATGGTGATTTCACCATTTTCAGCCCATCTTGGATGGACCTTGAAGAAATCATGTGAAGTGAAATAAGTCAGAAACAGAAGGATGAATATGGGATGATCTCACTCACAGACAGAAGTTACAAACAAGATCAGAAGAGAAAACACTCAGCAGAACCTGGACTGGAGTTAGTGTATTGCATCAAAGTAAAAGACTCTGGGGTGTGTGGGGGGAAGAGTGCAGGTCCTGAAAAAGGATGACAGAGGACCTAGTGGGGGTTGTATTGTTATGTGGAAAACTGAGGAATGTTATACATGTACAAACTATTTACTGTTGAATGTAAAACATTAAACCCCCAATAATGGAAAAAAGAAAAAAAATGAATTCTACAAAACCTTCAAGGAAGTGTTAATTCCTCTACTTATAAAACTCTTCCAAAACATTGAAGCCACAGGAATACTCCCTTCCAGCTTCTATGAAGCCAACATCACTCTGATACCAAAAGCAGACAGGGATACAAGAAGAAAGAAATAAAGAAAGAAAGAAAGAAAGAAAGAAAGAGAGAAAAGAGAGAGAGAGAAAGAAAGAAAGAAAGTAAGTAAGTAAGAAAGAAAGAAAGAAAGAAAAACTACAGACCAATAAACATAGATGCTAAGATATTGGACAAAATTCTAGCCAACCAGATACAGTGGTATATTAAAAAGAGTGTTCATCATGACCAAGTTGGGCTTATCCCAGGGATGCAAGGTTGGTTTAATATACGTAAATCAATCAATGTGATCCATCACATCAATAAATGCAAGACCAAAAACCACATGGTTTTATCAATAGATGCAGAGAAAGCCTTTGAAAAAATCCAACATTCCTTTGTGATCAAAACACTACAAAAAATGGGAATAGATGGAAAATTCCTCAAGACAGTAGAGTCCATATATAGTAAGCCTACAGCCAACATCATACTCAGTGGTGAAAAACTGGAAGCATTTCTCCCTCAGATCAGGTATTAGACAGGGCTGCCCACTATTACCATTACTATTCAGCATATTGTTAGAAGTACTTGCCATACTAATCAGACAGGAACAAGGAATTAAAGGGATACAGATTGGAAGAGAAGAAGTCAAACTCTCCCTATTTTCAGATGAGATGATATGATTGTATGCATAGAAAAACCTAAAGAATCCAGCAGGAAGCTTTTGGAAATCATCAGGCAATATAGTAATGTGTCAGGCTACACAATTAACATACAAAGGTCAGTGACATTCCTCTATGCAAACACTAAGGTAGCAGAAAAAAATCCAGAAATCAATTCCTTTTACTATAGCAACAAAAACAATAAAATATCTAGAAATAAACCTAACCAAAGAAGTGAAAGCCTTGTATACTGAAAATTATGAGTCACTATTCAAGGAAACAGAAGAAAACACAAAGTAGAAAGATATTCCATGTTCATGGGTTGGAAGAATTCACATCCTCAAAATGAAAATACTACCCAGAGCTATATACAAATTTAATTCAATTCCCAACTAATTTGTTTTGAGGAAAATAGAACAAACACTACAAATGTTTATCTGGAACCAGAAAAGACCTACAATTGCCAAAACAAGATTGAGAAGAAAGAACAGAACTGGAGGCATCACACGCCCATATCTTAAACTGTATTATAGGGCCATTGTAATCAAAACTGCTTGGTACTGGAACATAAATTGACACACTGACCAATGGAATAGAACTGAGAGCCCAGAAGTAAGGCCCCACACCTATGGACATCTAATCTTTGATAAAGGTGCCCAGACTATTAAGTGGGGAAAGCAGAGTCTCTTCAACAAATGGTGCTGGAAAAATTGGGTTGAGATTGTCACTAAGGGAGCTCAAAACTGGTATCAGTGGGCCTCAGAATGCTGTGGAGAGTCAGTGGAAGGACTGGACAGAAGATTCCCAAAACAGACTACAAAAAATGATCTAGAAGATATAAACAAAGAAAGGAATTGCAAAAAATATAAAAGGGAATTGGAAGGGGCCTGGTCGGTGGCACATCTGGCTGAGCAGATATATCACCATGCACAAAGACCCAAGTTTGTGCCCCCTTTCCCCACCTGCAGGGGTAAGCTTTACAAGCAGTGAAGCAGGTCTTCAGGTGTTTATCTATCTCTCTTCCTCTTCTCCCTCCCCTCTCAATTTCTCTCTGTTGTCTTATGTTTTACATTGGTTTGTTCTAGCCCTCCCCCCCCCCAAGAGAATTGGATGAGTCCTGTTAATTTTGCGGGCCTGCTTGGCCCCGCCCAAAGGAACCCAGAGAGAGGGTTCCTGAGTCCGAGAGTTCCTGAGTTCCTCAGTGACAGAGTTCCTGGGTTCCTGAGTTCCAGAGTAAGAGACGGTTCCTGAGTTCGAGAGTAAGGGAGAGTGCCTGTGCCGCCGCAAAGAGACAGCGGAGTTCTGTTTGGTGATTAGTTTGTCTTAGTTTATGAATCGTTGTTCCTGAATAAAGAAATACAGCTTCCCTGCCCAGCCGTTGTCTCCGCGTCTCTGTTACCCGCCCGTGAAGCTAGACCCGCCCGGCAAGAGCCTCCGAAAATTTTAACAACACTCTGTTTCGTTAAAAAAACAAAAAAGTGCCACTGGGAGTGGTGGATTCATAGTCCTGGCACCAAGCCCCAGCAATAATCCTTGTGGCAATTTAAAAAAAAAAGAGAGAGAGTAGAAAGGAATTGGAACTGAATGAGAGAAAAGATTTGGGGTGGATAAGGTAACAATAGTTATGAAAACAGACTCTCATGCCTGAGGCTCCAGCATACCTGCTTGAATTCCCTATACCACCATATGCCAGATTTCAGCAGTAATCTGGAGAGAGAGAGAGAGAGAGAGAGAGGGGGGGGGGAGAATTAAGAAGAATTTAAGGGTGAGCCAGAAAGATGTATAGTCAGATTACACTTGACAATGCAGAGGTTATCAAATTAACCCTAGAATTTCAGTAGCTTTACACAATAATTTTTACTATTTGCTCAAAATACATGTCCCATTGCTGCCATGTAGGGAGTTATGCTCCACAGTCTTTTGGGGACCCACGCTCACAGAAGTCTGGTACCTGATACTAATTCATGTGTGTCACAGAGACTTCAAGACTTCAGAATATAAGAAACACTAAAAGGCAGGAGCATGTACACTCTTGCGTGACTCAGATCTGCTGCTGAGGCTTCACTTCTTGCGTTCCCATTTACCAGAGATCAGTAACATGTCCAAATATGAGGGAGATCAGGAAGTGTGGAAGAAAGAAATGGGCTTTCTACTGCAGAAGGGCAGAACTCTGTGTCCAAGAGGAGATGCTGCAAACCTTCTTTATCTCAGTTTAGTCCCCTATAATGTTTCCTTGCCTGGCCATACCATTATTCTGAATTTCTGGCATGTGAATTAACATTGTCCGAGAATTCAAAGAGAAGCAAAGGAATGGCTAAAATCCAAAACACTGACAACTGGAAATTCTGGTGAGGATGTGGAGCATCTAGAGCTGGTGAGAAGGCCAGCTGGTGCAATCACTTTAGGAGACAGTTTGGCAGTTTCTTACAAAGCTAAACATAAGCTTACCATTAATTCAGCAAATATTCTTCCTTTTATTTACACAAATGAGTTGCAAACTTCACATATTTGAATTATGTTTTGCACAGAAGACATAACCATCATCAATAGGAATGTTTCCAATATGTGTGCAAATATATACTCACTGACCTCAAGGGAGACATCACAAGCAACACAATGTTAGTAGGAGACCTCAAAACACCACTCACAGTAAGAGACAGGTCATCAGGACAAACAAATCAACAAGGAAGGAGGCAGATTGTGGCACAACTGGTTGAGCACACTTGTTACAATGCAAAAGGTCCCTGGTTCAGGCCCAGGTCCCCACCTGCAGGCTGGAAGCTTTGCAAGTGATGAAACAGCGCTACAGGAATATCTCTCTCTTTCCCTTTCTCTCTCTCTCTCTCTCTGTCTCTCCCCCTACCATCTTGATTTCTGTTTCTATCCAATAAATAATGATAACTAAAATTAAATACTTATTTTAAAAATGAACAAGGAAATAGAGCCCTTAAAGGAAGTCATAGATGAGATGAACTTAACAGATGTATTCAGAAACATTTACCACCCCTCAACCCCCCAAAACAGAATATACATTTTTCAAGGGCACATGGAACATTCTCAAGGATTGACACAAAGGCAGCCTTAATAAATGTGTGAATATTGAAGTCATAAAAAGTACCTTTTCTGGACTCAATTAGGAATAGCAAAAAGGATCACCTGAGAATGCAACAAGCTAAGACCAGGATCACTCCAGGAATCCACCAAGCCACAGGTGAGTGCAAGCATGTGTGGCTCATGGACAGAGGGATTTAAGGAGAGATTCCTGGGCTACAAGTCTGTACCTACTTGGGAGTGGCTGGTACCAGTCCACCAGTCTGCCAGTTGAAACACCACCTCCGGTGGTGTTTAAAACTCCGGTCTGAGTTTTATCAACAAAGACTGCTGATGGGAGGAGAACTTAAGCTTCACCAACTTACAACTGTGGGTCTCCACTGTTGTCCCTCAGGGGCTGGAATAGCAGCAAAGAATCCCTATACTGACATTGGAGGGCAGAGAGCTGGCCGGGTGACTCAGGTAAAATCTACACTCACAGTGGTCAGGAGGTGTGGCTATATAGTAGAAGCCTTTCACGTTATTCTCGTGATAAATTAGGGAAAAGGGTGAATAATTCCCTCAGAAATCAGGATATATTTAGAAACACAGGACTGACTATGATTCACCCCTGGCCAACAGGGCTGGTTCAACATCTGCAAGTCAATCAATGTAACTCATCATATCAACAAAAAGAAAGATAAAAATCACATGGTCATATCAATTGATGCTGAAAAGGCATTCAACAAGATCCAGCACCCATTTATGATAAAGACCCTCCAGAAACTGGGAATAGAAGGACCATTCCTCAATATAATAAAATGTGACAAACTCACAGCTAAAATCAGGAACCAGACAAGGATGTCCACTATCTTCACTGTTGTTCAACAGAGTGTTAAAGGTCCTCATCACTGCAATCAGACAAGAAAGAAATCCAAGGTATACAGGTTAGAAAGGAAGAAATCAAACTATCACTATTTGCTGATGACATGATCATATACCTAGAGGACCCCAAAGACTCCGCCAAAAAAAAAAAAAAAAAACTACTGAAAAAAATAAATTGAGAAAAGTAGCAGGATACAAAACCAATTCACTTAAATCTGTGGCATTTCTGTATATAAAGAGTCAGAGGAAAGGGAAATAAAAGACTCGATCCCCATATACAATTGAACCCAAAAAAGATAGAGTACCTTGAGGTGATTCTCATGAAAGAGGTGAAAAACCTTTACAATGAAAACCAGAGAGAATGGAAAAGTAATGGAGAATGAGGGGCCAGGTGGTGGCGAACGCAGTTAAGTGTACATAGTACTAAGCACAAGGGCATGTGCAAGGGTGCAGGCTCCTGCCCCACTCCCCACCTGCAGGAAGGAAGCTTTACAAGCTGTGAAGCAGGTCTGCATGTGTCTATCTTTCTCTCTCTGTCTTCCCCTCCTCTCTCAACTTTTTTCTCTCCTGTCCAATAAAATGGAAAAAAATGGCCACCAGAAGCAGTGCATTCATAGTGTTGGCACTGAGTCCAGCAATAACCCTGGAGGCAAAAAAATATATAGAGAATGACACACACAGAGAAATGGAAAACAGGGGGCTGGGTGGTAGCGCAACGGGATAAGTGCATATAGCACAAAGTTCAAGGACTGCCATAAGGATCCTATCTGCAGAGGAGTCGCCTTACAAGTGGTGAAGCAGGTCTGCAGGTGTCTATCTTTCTTCCCCCCTATGTCTTCCCCTCCTTTCTCCATTTCTCTCTGTCCTATCCAACAACAATGACATTGATAATAACAACAATAATAACCATAGCAATGATAAAACAATAAGGGCAACAAAAGGAGGGAAAAAGAGAGAGAAATGAAAAAAAAAAAACAAAAACCTTGTTCCTGGATGGGAAGAGTAAACACTATTAAAATGGCCATTCTACCAAAAGCAATCTACAACTTCAGTGCAATCCTCTATCAAGAACCCAATGGCAATTTTCAAACCAATTTAACAACTTGTCCAAAAATAGGTGTGGAACCACAAAAAGCCACAAATTTCCAGAGAACTTCTGAGAAAAAAAAAAGTGGAAAAATATGGAGGTATCATGCTCCCGAAAGTGAGTACATTACTAAAGCAATAGTAATCAAAACAGCATGGTACTGGAATAAAAATGAACACTTGGATCAATGGAGCAGAACCTAAAGCCCAAAAATGAGCCCACACATATACAAACATGTAATATATGACAAAGGGGCCAAAACCATCCAATGGGGTGAAGAATATCTGTCACGAATGAAAGGCAACCCTTCAGCTCCAACATTCTGGTGAGACCATTCCTAGCTCATAGGACTCCTCAGTTCCATATCGGGTGGTGCACCTCCTAACAAAGCCACAGAACCTAGATATAGACCAGGGCCCATGAGACAGAACACATGTGCACACGTCCCCATAAGTTAGGGGAGAATATACAACTTAAAGCAAAAGTGCACAATAGTTTACACAGACCCAAAACAGCAAGTGAGTAGAAAGACCTAAAAAAAAAAGTCACCATAAAACGATACTTGAATACTTTCCCCATATTTGGCAGCTACTCTCTTCCCTGATCCAACTTTCTAGTCCTATTTCCAACTCTGACACCATCTCTCCAGACAATACCTTTGGTCCACCTGCATGTTAGCTGTCCTGCTCAGGCAAAAATTAGTAAAGTCATGGGCCCCTTAGAATATACCTAAAATAGACCTACTAGCTCTTTCCAAAATGGAGATAGCAAAACTCATCTGCCTATATTCTTGCCTTTAGGCTCCTAAGTATTAAATAATTTGTTCTGCTTTATATTTTAATGCTCTTTCAGCCACCAAGTTAAAGATGCTACTATAATGCCAGCCTGATGTCCCTGGGCAGACAAACTCACCAATGTGTCCTGGACCCCCACCTCTCCAGCCCCACTAGGAAAAGATAGTGACAGGCTGGGAATATGGATCAAACTGCCAATGCTCATGTTCAGTGAGGAAGCAATTGCAGAAGCCAGACCTTCCACATTCTGCACCCCATAATGACCCTGGGTCCATGCTCCCAGAAGGATAAAGAATAGGAAAGCTTTCAAGGGAGGGGAGGGGATATGGTGCTTTGATGGTAGGAATTGTACAATTGTACAATTGTGTGGAACTGTACCCCTATTATCCTATGATCTTGTCAATATTTTTATAAATAAATTAATAACAATAAAAATAAAATTCATAGTTTTAAAAAAGAAGGTCTCTTCAACAAATGGTGCTGGGAAAATTGGATTGCCACATGTAGAAAAATGAAACCAGACCACCACCTAATACCTTACACCTAAGTCAAATAAAAATTTATCAAAGATCTAGATACTAAACCAGAAACTCTAAAATTTATTGAAGAAAATGTTGGTGAAACTTTGCAGGATCTTCACATTAAATATGTATTTGGAGACTCAACCCTCTGGGCATGGGAAATGAAAAAAAGAGTAAATACGTGTGATTCCATGAAACTGAAAAGTTCTACACTTTGAAAGAAAACTACACAAGAATAACCAGGCAACCCAGCAAATGGTAGAAAATATTTGCACATCACACATCTAACAAATGACTGATATCAAACATCTATACAGAATTGGTACAGAAGTACAAAAGAAGCAAAAATAACCCAATAAAAAGTAGGTCACACCTTCTGCAACCCAGAAAGTATTTTAGTCTGTAACCCAAGAGGGGGAGAAGTTAGGAGAATATGGCTAGAGGGCTCAAGATTCAGTTCCATCAAGACCCAGACAGAGAAGAGGGGAAAAGGAAAGCCACTCAGGAGTAGTAACAAGTGTATGCATGACTTAGAAAGAAAGAGAAGGGGGCCTGGGTAGTAGCGCAGTGGGTTAAGTACACATGGCACAAAGCACAAGGATCTCGTTCAAGCCCCTGGCTTCCTACCTGCAGGGGGGTCGCTTCACAAGCGGTGAAGCAGGTCTGTAGGTGTCTTTCTTTCCCCCTCCCTGTCTTCCCCTCCTCTCTCGATTTCTCTCTGTCTCATCTAACAACAATGACAGCCATACAACAACAACAATAATAATAGCAACAAGGGCAACAAAAGGGAAAAAATAGCTTCCAGGAACAGTGGATTCGTAGTGCAGGCACCAAACCCCAGCAATAACCCTGGAGGCAAAGAGAGAGAGAGAGAGAGAGAGAGAGAGAGAGAGAGAGAGAGACAGAGATGACAATAGGAAAAAAGTGGGCCAGAATATAGATAAGTAAATAGATAGATAGACAAACAGACAGATAGACAGACAGACAGACAGACAGTTATCAAAATAATAGTCAATTCTACAGTTTGCAGTGAAGGTTCTGAAGGCCAGAGGCATGGAGTCAGTCTAGGTAATTTTGGAGGTTACCACTGTGTAGGACCACAGACAAATTTGAGCAAATAACATATTCATTTGCTTTGTCAGAGGAACTATCCATTACATGAATCTTAAGTTTATTTTAAGTAGATATTCTCAAATCACATCTTTTCCTAAATGTTCTTCTAATTTGCTTCAGACAGAAAAGTAATTCATGTTCCTAGTTAGAAAAATATAAAAGAAGTCTACCAAATCAAGTAGATACTCATTTCACTTGGTATTTTTCAAAATCTAACACTTTTCTTTTATAAAACTTTTTTTTTACAATACTCTTCTTAACACTTTACTCGTTCTTATCATCACTCTTTCCTTTCTGACCCATTTTTCTAAACTTTCATTTGATTCTCTCCCCTCCCTTGTAACAGTGTTGGTCTCTCCTAAATTCAATAGCTAACCTTGTTATTTCATAAAGCATATTTTCTGGACAATCTAATCACTCCCACAGCCATAGCTACCCTCCCTCCTATGTTTATTAATTCCAGGTGTATATCTAAGAACCTGTCTCCTGTGGTATTGACTCATCTCTACCTAAACATGACATACATTCTAAGAGTATGTGTACTTCCAGTGGATCTTTTTGCCATCCAGTCCTCTGTTTATGCACTTACACCATAACATCATATTTAACAAATTTACAAAGATGAAAAGGCAGATAATCACCCAGAAATCTTACCTCTCCAGGGACTCCCATAATCCCAAATGAAGTACCATCAACTCTATCCCAGGCAGCTCTAAAATCCTTTCATATCTATCACCATCATCTCTAATTTGAACTATTGTTCTACTTTGCTTGAATTTACATTTTTGTTCTAAGTCAGGTACTTTTACAGTGACAATTTTCTAGACTCTTGTCTTTTTTTTTCCACCAAGCCTGGTTATTGCTGGAGCTTCTCGCCTGCATGATCAATCCACAGTTTCCAGTGGCTATTATTTTCTCTTTTTTTGTTCATTTTACATGACAGAGAGAAATTGAGAGGGGAGGAGACAGAGATAGAGGCTTGCAGTGGGGCAACTGAAGATCCAGAACCCTGGTGGTAGGAACGGAGTGGAATTATACCCCTGTTGACATATAATTTTGTAAATCAATATTAACTCACTAATAAAATTTAAAAAATCAAACTGCTTGGAGATCAATCCAAATTAATTTAGACAAAATGTGAAGATAAAATCCAAGGGAATATCCATCTTCCAATCTTCATGACTTGATTTATGAAGCTCAACACTAATCCTCAAAACTAGCTATTTTTCCAAGAGAAGAAATTGCAGATACAATATGTAATTTTTCTGTTGTTGTTGTCAGGGTTTGACTGTTCCGGGCAAACTTTTTCTAAGATAAAAAGAGATAGAGACAGAGACAGAGACCACAAAACCAAAGCTTCCCCCAGTGCAGTAATTATACTACTTCATGTGATGTACCAGAGGGTGGCATGCATGGTAAAGCAGGTGCCCTCCCACGAAAGCCATCTTGTTCCTTTAGTTTCCGAGGGAGCAGGCTTTAGGGTATAGTCTCACATATATAGCCTGACAATCGCTAACTCTTCATCTCTGTAAGCTGGGCACAAGCTATGGTCACCAGAGGACATGCTTATATGTAGGGTCACCAGGCAGCCTGGTTGACTTGCACAGCACCAGTCTACACTGTTGCCCACGCATGCTATCTAATAGCTAGTGCCTCCTTCAATTTCACTTTGAGATATATGTATCCCCCACCTGCAGGGGGGAAGCTTCAGGTGTGCTGAAATAGAGCTGCATGTGTCTCTCTCTCTCTCTCCCTCTCCATCTCCCCCTCCCTTCTCAGTTTCTCTCTGTCTATTTAGTAATAAGTAAATAAAATTTTAAAAATTAAAAGATATATCCAAGGTCAGATGGCAATTTTATTTTTAGTTATCCTAGTTGTAACGGAAATTAAGGGAGTGATCTCTGTGATGGTTAACTTTATGTATCAACTCGACTGGGTTGTGGAGCACCCAGATATTTGATCAGACATTATTTTCAATGTTTTTGTGAGGGTGGGCTTTTGGATGAGATTAACTTTTAGATCCGTAGAATTAGTAAAGCAAACTTTCCTTTCTAGTGTAAATTGACTTCATCCAATCAGTCCCAGGCTTAAATAGAAAAAAAAAAAAATAGCTAGTAGGTCTATTTTGGGCATATTCACATCCTCTCAATTCCCTTCTGCTCCCCACTTTAGAGCACTTGGCTCTGCTGCAGGAGAGCTCTAGCTCAGCTTTAATTCTGTGATTTTCCCCCTTTGTTTCTTATATTTCACTATGAGTGAGATTATAGTGAAGTTCTTCCTGTTATTTCTCAATTGATGTGACTCCTTTAACGTCCAAGGAGATGATCGTATCATTCCTTACAGTTCGGTGATATCCCATTGTGTATATATACTATATTTTCTTAACCATTCTTTTAGCATTGGGCATCTGGCTTATTTCTAAATCAAGGTCACTACAAGTAGTGCTGCTGTGAACAGAGGTGTTCACAGATTTCTTTTGATAGGTATATTTGTGTTCTTTAGATAAATCCCTAGAAGGGAAATTGCTGGATTATACAATAGATCCATTTCTAATGTTCTGAGGAATATTCAGACTGTTTTCCACAGGGTGTGAACCATTTTAAATTTCCACCAACAGTGTAGAAGGATTCCTTCTTCCTCAGAGTCTCATCAATACTTGCTGCTTCCACCTTTTCTCTCTTTCTTCCTTTTTGGCCTCCAGTGTTACTGCTGGGGCTCGGTGCCTGCACCACGAATCCACTGCTCCTGAAGGCTATCCCCCCCCCCTTTTTTTTGTTGTCCTTGTTGTTACTTTTTTTAATTGTTGTTGTGGTTATTTTTATTATTGTTGTTATTGATGTTGTTGGATAGGACAGAACAGAAATGGAGAGAGGAGGGGAAGACAGAGAGGGCAAGAGAAAGATAGACACCTGTAAGTTAGACACCTGCAGACCTACTACACCACCTGTGAAGTGACTCCCCTGCAGGTGGGGAGCCGGGGGCTTGAACCTGGATCCTTATGCTGGTCCTTGCGCTTAGTGCCATGTGCGCTTAACCCGCTGTGCTACCGCCCCACCCCTGCTTCTACCTTTTATAATGTGTGAAACACACTGAGAAGTGTATTGTTACCTTGTTGTGTGTGTGTGTGTGTGTGTGTGTGTGTGTGTGTGTGTATGTTTCTCTGTAATAAGTGAGTCTAAGACAATTTTTCACGTTTTTTGGTCATATGGATATCTTCTTTGGTGAAGATTCACCCCATTTGTAATGGATTTTTTATCACCAAATTTTGTGAGTTCTTTATATTTTTTGGTTATTAGCCCTTTGTCTAATGTATGGTGTATAAATATCTTCTTTTGCTCAGTAGAGCAACCTTTTGCTTTGGTGATAGTTCCTCTTGCTGTGCAGAAGCTTTTCAGTTTTATGTTATCCCACTACTGTTGTTTTTGTTTCTGCTTTTGTTTTCTTTACTTTGGACTTGAGGTTTAAAAGATTTTCAAAACACAAACACTGTGGCAACCTTTGTTAATGTTTCCTCCTATATATTTGATGGTTTCTGGTCTCACATCCAGGTCTTCAAAGCATTTGGAATTGATTTTTGTGCATTGTGGCATATGATTGTCCTGCTTCATTCTTCTACATGTTTCAATGCAATTTTCAGCACTGTTTATTAACCACATTCTCCTTTCTCTATTTAATGTTCTGGTTTACCTTGTCATAAATTTGTTATCTGTAGATATGAGGATTTCTCCTCAGGGTTTCAGCTTACCAAATTTTGGGGTTGTCACCTCCATAACTGTGTAAGCCAGATCAACACAATCCCCTTACAAATTAAGAGTAGTCAAATCACCGGGTCTCCATCCTACATGGGAGTTGCAAATGCCAGTCAAACCGGCCGTACCCGAGGGGACAAATAACACTATTTTAGGACCCCAGAAGAAAAGCCTGACTCTTTCTTCCCTACTTAGAAGTTAAAAAGAAATATGTGTCCTAGAACCCCACCTCTCCAGAGCCCTGCCCCACTAGCAAAGAGAGAGACAGGATGAAAGTATGGGTTGACCAGCCAAGGCCCATGTCCAGTGGAGAAGCGATTACAGAATCCAGACCTTCCAACTTCTGCACCCTATAATGATCCTGGGTCCATGCTCCCAGAGGGATAAAGAATAGGGAAGCTATCAAGGGAGGGAATGAGATATGGAACTCTAATGGTGGGAATTGTGTGAAATTGTACCCCTCTTATCCCATGGTCTTACTGATCATTATTAAAGAAATAAAAAAATAAACCCTAAATTATTTTTTAAAAAAATCAAACTGTACACCAAACAGCTCTTCTAGGGAGAAATGTAGAAAGACAGATATGTTTATACACCTAAATGGTTGCCAATTTTCAACTACTAGTGGCCTTCAAATTAAGACAAAGACATATTCTTAAAACTATAGAAAATCAGCATACAACTCAATAATGAAAAAACATTTTTGGAGAGCCAGAAAGTGGAATACCAGGGCTGGGCAGTAGCACAGAGGGTTAAGCACACATGGTGCCAAGCACAAGGACCAGCTTAAAGATGCTGGTTTGAGCCCCGGGCTCCCCACCTGCAGGGGTGTTGCTTCACAGGCAGTGAAGCAGGTCTACAGGTGTCTTTATATCCCCTTCTTTGTCTTCACCTCCTCTCTCGATTTCTCTCTGTTTTATCTAATAACATAAGCAATGACAATAAAAATAACAACAAGAAGAACAACAAAATGGGTAAAAATGGCCTCCAGGAGCAGTGGATTCAAAATGCAGGCACCAAGTCCCAGCAATAACCCTGGAAGCAAAAAAAAAAAAAAAAAAAAAAAGGCATACCGTGCTCAAGGACCCAGTTCAAATCCCTGGTCACCACCTAGAGCAAGAAAATTTCACGAATAGTGTAGCAGAATTGCAGGTGTCTTTCTCTCTCTCTCTCTCTCTCTCTCTCTGTTTGTTCTCCCTTCTGCTTTCCATTTCTCTCTGTCCTATCAAGTGAAAAGGAAAGGAAAGGAAAAGGAAAAAAAATGTGGGGGCAGGGAAGGCCACCAGGAGTGGTAGATTTGTCATGTAAGCACCAAGCCCCAGTGAAAACCCCCGTGGCAATAAAAATGAATAAATAAACAGATAAACAAATAAGAAAAAAAACTTTTTAAAATAGGCAATCGATTTCAATAGACTCTCTTCAAAGTAGTTAGACAAATGACCAATAAACATAAAAAGGTGTTCAACATTATTACTCATTAATGAAATAAAAATTCAAAACCACAGTGAAGTATTATCTCCTATTCACTAGGATGGCTTATTTTTTTAATCAGCCAAGAGGTGAGGAAATCTGAACCCCCATACACTGCTGATGAGAATGCAAATTGGTGGAGTTACTTTGGGAAATTCATACACTTTCTTGAAAAGTTAAACACAAAACTCCCATAAGACCCAGAAAATTCACTTCTAGGAATGGATCCAAAATAAATTGAAGCATGTCCACATAAAGACTTGTAAACAAACATTCATAGCATTATCCATACTAGTAAAACAATAAAAACAACCCAAATATCCACAAGCTGGTAGGTAAACAAAATGTGGTCTTATTCGTATAATGGAATATCATTCAGGTACAGAAAGGGATAAAGGGGGCCAGGTGGTAGTGCACCTGGTTGATTGCACATGTTACAATGTGCAGGGACCCAGGTTCGAGCCCCTGGTCCTCATCTGAAGGGGGAAAGCTTCACAAGTGGTGAAGCAGGGCTTCCGGTGTCTCTGTCTCTCTTCCTCTCTATATCCCCCTTCCCTCTCAATTTCTGGCTGCCTCTACCATCCAGTAATCAAGTAAAGATAATAAAAAAACTAAAAAAGGGATGAAGTATTCATATGGTACAATAGATAAAGCCTGTAAGATTATACTAAGTGAAAGAAGCCAGCTACAAAGAACCACATATTAGATGATTCTGTATTTATGAGATGCCTGGAGCAGACAAATCCATAGGGACAGAAAATCAACTCATGGTTGCTTGTGGCTGAGATGATGGGACTTACTAGTAAATGTGGGCTGTCTTGGTGGGGGTATATGTGAAAATACTAATTGGTAACTAATTAGTAATTACTGTGCAAGAATGTGAACATACAAAACACACAGAATCACATACTTTTACAGGATGAATTCTTTGGTATGTGGATTATAACTTAATTTTTAAAAGGGGACTGGCAAGCTAGCAGTAAAATTATATGACCGTGCACAGTAGTTAAGACGTGGAAACAGTCCTTTATTCGTGACAAAGAATATGTGGTACATGAAGGTTGGAGGAGAGGGAGGATTATTCATGCTTTTAAACAGGAGGGGCCAGGTGGCAGTGCACCGGTAGATTGCACACATTACTATGCACAAAGCCCGAGTCCGCACCTGCAGGAGGGAAACTTTAAAAGTGGTAAAGCAGTGTTGAAGGTGTCTCTCTGTCTCTCTCACTATCACTTTTCCTTATCCATTTCTCTCTGTCTCTATAAAATTTAAGAAATAGAATAAAACAAAATAAAGGAAATCTTTATCTATGCTATTTGACAACATGGAAAAGTCTGAAGGATATAATGTTAGGTGAAGCAAGTCGGTCACAGAAGAACAAATAACATATGATTCCACCTTCATGAAAAACTTAGATTTACCAAACTTATCATAGCACAAGGTATAATGATGATTGCCAAGGGCTGAGGAGAGAGGGAGATGGGAAGATGCTATTCAATTGATATAAAGTGTTTTGTTTGTTTGGCTTTTGTTATAGCACTGCTCAGCTCTGGCTTACAATGGTGCTAGGGATTGAACCTGGGACTGGGGACGCAGACATGAAAATCTTTTGTATAACCACTATGCTATCTCCTCAGCCCATAAAGTTTCAATTATGCAAGATGAATAAGTTTTAGTTTCAGTACAACATGGCCTATAGTTAACAAAACTGTATTTACTGAACTCTTTAAAATTTGTTAAGAAGATAGCCCTCATGTTAAATGTTTTATTACAATTAAAATTATTTTAAGATAAAAACTCATGCAGATGACTAGAAAATATATACTTACAGATGTAGTTTATATCTGAAGGAAAGCATAAAATTTTAAATTCTTTTAACAAACTCGGTACACCTGAAGAATATATTCTTTTACATCCCTCTTTAAGTCATACTACTCTAAAGAGTTAATGACAGGGGCCAGGTGGTGGTGCACTTGGTTGAGCACACATGTTACAAGGAGCTACGTCCCAAGTTCGAGCTCTCAGTCCCTACCTGCAGGGGGAAAGATTTATGAGTGGTGAAGCAGGGCTGCAGGTGTCTCTCTGCCTCTTTCTCTCTCTGCCTCTCTCTGTTTCCTCCTTCCTCTCAATTTCTGGCTGTCTCTAGCCAATAAATAAATAAAGATAATAATTTTTAATTTAAAAAGAAGTTAATGATGTCTCCCTTATATCTTTCTCTGAACCATTCTTGTGACTCTCAATGTGTTTTAGTCATTTTGTAATACACTTATTCATGTTTTCTTCTCTTTCCTAGTCATCTGGGAGACTTTCGAGGTCGGCAACTGTTTCTGTACCTTTCTTTACAGAAAAATCTAATTACTTGACATTGAATAAATGTTTCAGAAGTACTAGTTGCTTTGAATGAAGCTCTAGATAAAAAGTCATCATACGGGAGTTGGGCAGTAGTGCAGTGGGTTAAGCGCACGTGACGCAAAACACAAGGACCGGCGTAAGGATCCTGGTTCAAGACCCCGGCTCCCCACCTGCAGGGGAGTCGCTTCACAAGTGGTGAAGCAGGTCTGCAGGTGTCTGTCTTTCTCTCCCCCTCTCTGTCTTCCCCTCCTCTCTCCATTTCTCTCTGTTCTGTCCAGCAACAATGACATCAATAACAAAAACTACAACAACAATGAAAAACAACAAGGGCAACAAAAGGGAAAAATAAATAAATTAAAAAAAAGAATATAAGAAATAAAAAAAGTCATCATACTGTGAAGGAAGTCCATGAGTAAGCAAATCTGAATTTCATAATGCATACAAAAAAAGGAAAACCTATTAAAAGACACTCAAGAACTTGACTTTAATGACATGAAAAGAATACCAAGGAGAACATCTAGTTCCCCTTGGCAGGTATTTAATATTTATCCATCCTATCAGAACTCAAAGATCTTGTTCATCCTTCCTGTTCAATCAACACCATGAGGTATAACAGTTTTGCAAAGTACCTAATGTTTTTGCACCCCTATTCTAGCCTCCTATTTTCAGGCAGAGTCGATGAGCTAATTTGTGGAAAATCTTGCCAGGCTCTGCATATGGTTTGTAATATAAATAGATCACATCTTAGGCATATCAGCAAGCTAGAGGAGGCCTGCCCTCCCCAAAGTCTACTGAAGTAAAAGTTCTCACCTTACAAAAAATCAAGTAGGAAAGCTACTTCTACTTCTCAAAGAATTTAAGGATGTGTTGTGTGAGATTTTGAATCTTTGGCAAATTTAGCTGAGTCCTGGACTATCCAAAAATAAAGCATGCCAAAACTAAAGATTCAATGCTATTTCTGTTTAATTTCAGACTCACATCTACCATTGAGCTTTGTAACTACCTATTTATAAAAATGAACTAATGTTCACAATCTGAATTATAATCTTTGCATTAGCCTACATAGATAGTGATTAGACTCTGTTTTGTCATTTGTAAGTAAAACCTGGTAATTTATCTTACTCGTGATACAAGTCTCCATCAAAATAAAACTGAGTCTACAAAGTAAAGCTGATTATGTGTCTCAGAACGTCACCTGCAAGCCCTACATCAGTAAGGAAAGACAGAGACAGACTGGGGGTATGGATTGATTGGCCAATGTCTATATTCAGCAAGGAAGCAGTTATAGAAACCAGACCAGACCCCAAAAATAATTTTGGTCCATACTCCCAGAGAAGGAAAATCTTAAGGGAAGATGACCAGAAGGCTCTGAACCCCATTCCTGCCAGGAATCTTTGTTTTTATACTATCACTGAAAGGGAAGAGAATCTGGAAAACACCAGAGTAAGTCAGGCACTGTTTCACTTATCTGAGAGGAAAGAGAAAAAAAGGAAGGACACTTGGAAGGTGCAGGTATGATTTGAAAAAGGAATGAAGATAGGGTCATAGGAGTGAATGAAAATGGGCAAAATGGGAGTCGGGCGGTGGCGCAGTGGGTTAAGCGCACGTGGCGCAAAGCGCAGGGACCGGCATAAGGATCCCGGTTCAAGCCCCCGGCTCCCCACCTGCAGGGGAGTCGCTTCACAGGCGGTGAAGCAGGTCTGCAGGTGTCTGTCTTTCTCTCCCCCTCTCTCTGTCTTCCCCTCCTCTCTCCATTTCTCTCTGTCCTATCCAACAACAAAGCAACGTCAACAATGGCAATAATAACCACTGAGGCTGCAACAACTAGGGCAACAAAAAGGGGGAAAAATGGCCTCCAGGAGCGGTGGATTCATGGTGCAGGCACCGAGCCCAGCAATAACCCTGGAGGAAAAAAAAAAAAAACAAGGGCAACAAAATGGAAAACAAATAAATATTAAAAAAAAAAAGAAAGAAAATGGGCAAAAGATAGATAGAGGGAGTCGGGCGGTAGGGCAGCGGTTAAGCGCACGTGGTGCAAAGCGCAAGGACCAGCTTAAGGATCCCGTTTGAGCCCCTGGCTCCCCACCTGCTGGGGAGTCGCTTCACAAGAGGTGAAGCAGGTCTGCAGGTGTCTGTCTTTCTCTCCCCCTCTCTGTCTTCCCCTCCTCTCTCCATTTCTCTCTGTCCTATCCAACAACAATGACAACAATAATAATAACAACAACAATGATAAACAACAAGGGCAACAAAAGGGAAAATAAATTCTTAAAAAATATTCAGCTCAAATATTTTTTAAAAAGATAGATAGATAGATAGATAGACAGACAGACAGACAGACAGACAGATGGTAGGTAGACAGACAACCCGTATCTATGACTTTGGGAAAACTGTTGTAGTTTCCATTGGAGGGGGATGACAACACAAAACTCTGGGGGTAGGATTGGTGTGGAAATATACCCCTATTACAATTTTGTAAAGTTGATCATAAAGCCCACTGTTCCTGAACTGTAATAGTACTTACCAGTAGGAGTTCTTCCAGTCAATTTCAATACCTAGGTGTTTGTTTTTTGTACTTTTCATTTGTAACAGTTTAAGACAAGAAGCTGCAAACATAATACATTTCTGTAAACTCTCACCAAGCTTCCTGAATGAGAACATCCTATATAGCTCACTATAGTGCATTGCTAAAACAAGGAAGTTGGTACTGATACAATACTATTAACTAATCTTCTCTGATTTGCCTCTTTTGCTATATTTTTTTGTGGATGGGAGTTCTGTGTCTACTTTTATAGAATTTTATTCCATGTTTGGGTATGTGTAGCCACCACTACAACCAGATAGACATGGTTATTATCTGTGAACATGTTATGGAAACCCAGCTATGCTCTAGGAACTGTTGTTAGTCACTTTTATGTAAAACATTCCTTAAAAAAACATTTTTATTATCTTTATCTAGTTACTGGATCAAAACAGTCAGAAATCAAGAGGGAAGGGAGAGGTAGAGAGGGAGAATGACACCTGCAGCCCTGCTTTACCACTTGCAAAGCTTTACCCCCCACAGGTAGAGTCTGGGGGTTTGAACCAGGGTCCTTGCACATTGTAACTTGTGCCCTCAACAAGATGCACCACGGCTCAGTTCTCTATGTAATACATTCTTTAGGTAAATTTATTATCTCCATTAGAGAAGAATTAAATCAATAGGACAAAACAAATATGTTCCCTTGTTTTGGTAATTTAATATCAGAAACACGAGGGATTGATTTTTTTAACCTTAGTATTGGAACTTTAGTAAGTTATAGTTATTCCGTTATAGTTATTCAAACAAATTGGGCTCATCCTGAAGTCCAGGTCTTAAGACCCTTTTGCTTTTCCTCAAAACCATAACAGTTCTATTTCTGTTTTTGCTCTTCTGTTCCCAGACAATAACATCTCTATCCTTTGAGGGTTATTTCTAAAAATAAAATGAAAAGAAACAAAGTTGGTTTCTAAATGTTACTTTTAACTTCTTCCTTCCTTTCAGCTCATAGTTCATAGCAGTATCTACCAACTCCATGCAGTTAAAACATAAGGCTTCCTATGGCACTACCCCATAAGAGAAATATGGGGAAGCTCACTGGAGCCCAGCTCTGAGCTATGGGGCCATTACTGTTTGCTTATCCAACCTCCACCTCTGCCTCTCATCACAGTTAAACCAAGTTCAGCCGGAATAGTTGAAACACCACTAATGAGTCTTTCTCTGGCTTTATGGGTCACCATTTTTCAGTTTCCTTTATCATTTCCTCTTTCTGAATTCCAAAGATGGAGTTCTTGAGGACCATCCTCAGCTTTCTTCTTAAAACACTGATTCCTTAGCAAGGTAGGCATTCACCCAGAGACACTCCTGGTTATCAGCACTAGGGCATGGACGATAGAGAGGGAGTTGTGCTACTGGCATCTAATGGGTAAGGGTGCCAAGGATCATGCTAAACATCTTACAACGTGCTTTTTAACACAGAACATCCCTCACAATAAAGAAATGCCTTCCTCCAACTGTCAGTAGTGCCACTATTATCAAATCTTGCCCTAATTTGAAGGCCTTATCAAATGATATAATGAACCCAGATCCAGTCGACATTCTGTTGATTCTGAAAATCCAATCTCTAGTCCTGCATCCACCCCCAACTCCAGGTTCTTCTAGCAACTGTCTCCACAAAATTAAGTGCCTCCAACTTAACTCATTCATAACCAAAACTCCTGCTGTCATTCACAAACCTGCTTCTTTTCCAGTCTTCTCCATATTAAAACAAACACCATGCACACAATCCTTTTACATTCAAATTCTCATCTGAAGGTGTATTACATTAAGGATCAAAGAACAATAATGACCTTGAGTCCATACTCCCAGGGGTTAAAGAACAGGAAATATATCAGGGGAGGGGAAGGGATACAGAGCTCTGGTGGTGGGAACTGTACCCTTCTTATCCTATGGTCTTGTCAGTGTTTCCATTTTATAAATAAATTAATATATATATATATATATATATATATGCTAAAAAAAAGAATCAAAGAATAGCAGAATAGAATGATTTGAGGGGCCAGGTGGTGACACATCTGGTTAAGTGCATACACTACAGTGCACAAGGACCTGGGTTCAAGCCCCTGGACCCCACCTGCAGAGAGAAGGCTTCATGAGCGGTGAAGCAGAGCTGCAGGTGTCTCTCTGCCTCTCTCCCTCTCTCTGTCCCTCTCCCCTCCCTCTCAATTTCCCTCTGTCACTATCCAATAATAAATAAATAACACTAAAAAAAGAAATCTGAATTTTTAAATTTATTTATTTTCCCTTTTGTTACCCTTGTTTTTTTATTGTTGTTGTTATTGATGTCATCGTTGTTAGGACAGAGAGAAATGGAGAGAGGAGGGGAAGATAGAGAAAGGGAAAGAAAGACACCTGCAGACCTGCTTCACCGCCTGTGAAGCAACACCCCTGCAGGTGGGGAGCCAGGGACTCAAACCAGGATCCTTAAGCTGGTCCTTGCGCTTCGCGCCACATGAGCTTAACCCACTGCACTACCGTCAGACTCCCAAAAATCTGATTTGAGAGACGAGAACAGCAAGACCCAGAAGTTTTCAAATATATCTGAAACTGCACAATTAATTTGGTTATTAGAGTCATAATAAAACCTAGTTTCTTACAGTTTCAGATCCAAGGAGCTTTCCAGCAGCTAACCTGGATCCTTAGGAAAACTGCGTATCTCAAGTGCTTTCACTTCACATTTTTCAAAAGTCATTGCTAGGTAGGAAGTTTTTTTAGAGCAAAGATCAACAGACCACGGTCCATGGGCCAAACCCGGACTGCCACCCAATTTTTCTATGGTCAGGAACAGGATAATTTGAGTATTTTGGAATAGCTGGAATAAAATCCAAAGAATAATGAAAATTTAGGGCATGCAAAAATGTTTCTCAGTGTCTATAAATAAGGTTTTACTGGAACAGAACCATACTCACTTATTTACATATTGTCTATAGCTGCTCTGTATAACAAAGCAAAATTGATTAGTGTACAGCACCAAAGTAAAAGACTGGGGGGTGGGGGGTAGTTCAGGTCCTGAACAGGATGGCAGAGGAGGACCTAGTGGCAGTTGTATTGTTATGTGGAAATGTTATACATGTACAAACTATTGTATTTTATTGTCGACTATAAAAATTAATCCCCCAATAAAGAAACAAAAAAAGTGAAATTGAGTAGCTATAATCTTTACTATATGAACCACAAGGTCTAAAATGTATACTATTTTGCCCTTTACAGAAAAAACATTGATGATCCTGCTATACAGACAAAAGCTCAAATTTTGGAGCTAACGAAAACTACAAGGGGTTTCAATTCTGTCTCAGTTGGTATTGTGGATTTTAAATATGATCCAATGTCTGTGAGTCTCAAGTTGAATGAGATTAAAAACACTTTCCTTAACAAAATTGTAGAAGTAATCTTTGTTAAGGCGTGGTGTACAGTGGGAAATCAGCACATACTAGGATAATAATGCTTATTAACATCATGATTAGCACAAATTCTACCCCTCAATACTTCCCCCTCTGGTATGCTATAAAAGTACCTGTATCAAACACATTTCTCTGAAACCCATGCAAAGATACAGCTCAAAACAACTGTTCTTCCCCTTCGATCCATTAGTTAGGTGTTGACAGAACAAGATCCCGTCATATCATGTTTTGACAGTGAACTGAAGGGAGATTAATATTTTTATAATTCACATGTCATTGCACCCAATCATGAATTCCCTGGGTAATTAGTTTCCTAGAGAACTGTCTCCTGAAAGATAAAGGTGACACTATCTGAAATAGGAAATCATCATGACCTGCCCAATCCTCCTTCCAATTTTCTCATTTCAAGAATGATAGAAGACATGTTAACAGAAAACAGGGGAAACAACAGTAAGTTAGTACATAGTATATAGAAACAGATAGCTCCCGGACTACCCATTCTTTCACATTTCTTGGAAGATACTTAAAAGGACCATAGAAGCAGCTACTGCCCGTAATTTTAATTGGCATTTACACAAGCTTCCAGAAGGAAGAGATTGGGGCATGCCTGACACTCACCTTGCCCATGACCTCCACTTGGGGTCTTGACCTCTGCCCTGGTCCCCTCCAGTTCTTCAAGAACTTCTGCCATCCCTGGTGGCTTCTTGGCCTCAGGCTTGCCTTCTGACTTACATTTCGATCCTGGTGTGGAACAGAGGTCAACTCTAGCTCTTTTTCTTTGTGTGACCCCATCCTTTCCCTTTCTTCCACACTGCCATTTTCTCCTGCTCTCTGACAGTCTCGCTGGTCACTTTCAGTCTCTTTAGATTTCCTCTTTGCTGAACTCCCCTTCCTATGGGACTTTCTGGGATGATCCACATTTCTCATGAGCGATAAAACTTCATCTTGCTAATTACCATATGGCCTAATTATGACTGTGTTACACTTTAGAAGACAGAATTAAAGTCTGAAGTGACCTAAGTAATTAGGAGTGGTACACAAAGACAAACGAAAGCAGCAGCAGTAAAGTGTGTATGTGTGCTCGCGCGCTGTTTCATGGAAGGGTAGGGTGATCATTCCACTATTTCAGATAAGTCTGAAAAACAACTGACCAAGATTCACATACAGAAATACTTCAAAGTTGGCTCCAAGCAGCCTGCTGTTATAAAAGGGGGCATACTAAGTAGGGCAAAATAGGATTTCTGGGCTGGCACTAGATAAGACAGGGTAAAGAAATCAGAAAAATCACATGCATAAGGTGGAATTTTCACATAGTGCTGCAGCAGTGACGGGCCGTTGGGGATTGTGTCAGCTTAATTCATGTGCTAAAGTTGACATTGCTGCTAAGTGGTCTCTAGGATTAGGACAAAGGCATAATGAGTCACTTACAGGTAGAACTTGAAAAGTAAGGAAAGAAAGGAAGAACACAGAATGAAAAATAGACTAGGTGTGATCTGTCACAGCCAAGTCAAGGCATGGGGAGGTGGTTAGTTGGGGGAGTTTAGAGGACTTTAAAGACCCAGTGCACAATGGTGGAGGAGAATTTAAGTTGGTGGTATGAGTGATGTGCTGAAAACTGTCACACAGAGAGATAAGAAATTATACCTATAGGCCAGTGAAACAGCTCACTTGGATAGCAAGCAATCCATGTTCTAGCACTGGCCCTACCTCCTTAAATGAAGCTTCATTGGTGTGGACTCTTTCACCCTCTGTCTTTATGTTAAAAAAAAAAGAAGAAAGAAATTGTACTCTTATGACAATTGTCTTTCTTGTTTATAATCATTCTCCTAATACAACACACACATACATGCACACACACACGCACATACATGCACACACACACACACACAAGTGCTGAGTGCACTGACTGGGTTCCTCCAGAAGTCAAGACTGAGCATAAATGATCTATTTCTGAGAAAATGTGGGAGCCCCTGGCAGTGAGTGAGAAAAATAAGACAGAAGAGAGAAGGGAAAGAAAAAACCATTTATAAGCAAAATAGCACTGTGAGCTACAGGTCTCAATCCAGCAGAGAAATTCAACTAGACAGAGTAGGACAGAGATCAGCCAGACTAGAGGAAACAGCAAAACGGTTATGCAAAAAGACTCTCATGCCTGAGGCTCCAAGGTACCAGTTCTTTCTGTTGGCTAACAGCACTTCACCAGATGCATCTTCTCTCAATCTATGGCTTGTAGTGCCTGGGTACACTTTTAAATGGCCTCACAAGAGTTAGAGCAATATCTCATTGGGTAGGGAACATGTCTTGCTACATGCAAGGCCCAAGATTGAGCCTGACACTATGTAGGGGTGGCGTGGCAATTGGGGAAGCTGTAGTGCTGTGATATCTCTCCTTCTCTCTCTTTGAATGAAAATGTGGCTAGACCAGAAATAAGCAATCACATCTATGAGCATCTAATTTTTTACAAGAAAACTCAAAATACTAAATGGAGAAAGAAGAGTCTCTTCAACAAATGATGTTGGGAAAATTGGGTTGAAACATGCAAAAGAATGAAATTGAACCACTTCATCTCATCACACACAATAAACTCCAAATGGATCAAGGATTTGAATGTTAAACCAGAAACCATCAAATATTTAATGGAAAATATTGCCAGAACTCTTTTCAATTTAAGTTTTACAGATAACTTCAATGACTCAAATCTATTAGCAAGGAAAACAAAAATAAATAAATAAATATAGCTCCAGTGCTTTGAAATCACATATGCAGGAATACCTAAATGCAAAAAAAAACTAATACATCAACACATTAATAAACAAACGACCTGACAAGAAGCTTGAGTATATATGCAGTATTTGAGCACATTATCAACTAGTCAATACTAACTTTCCACAAAAATCCCAAAATTATCTAAATAATATTAAAAGTCATCTAATGGGGAGTCAGGCGGTAGCACAGCGGGTTAAGTGCATGTGGCACAAAGCACAAGGACCTCCTTGAGGATACAGGTTCCAGCCCCGCCCCCCGGCTCCCCACCTGCTCTGGAGTCACTTCACAGGAGGTGAAGCAGATCTGCAGATGTCTTTCTCTCCCCCTCTGTCTTCCCCTCCTCTCTCCATTTCTCTCTGTCCTATCCAACAACGATGACATTAACAACAATAATAACTACTACAACAATAAAAACAAGGGCAAGCAAAAGGAAATAAATATTTTTTTTAAAGTTAATAAATAAATAAATAAATAAATAAAAGTGATCTAATGGTTCGTCTCCATCCATCTCTATTTTTCTTCCTTATTTTGCATTTTACATCACTCAGCTGGACTCACCTGCCTAGGTTAAATGTGGTAAAGTTGGTGAGGATGAGTGATAAAGGAGATGGGGGTGCAACAGAAGATTGATGAATAAATGAGATTTCAAAGACAGAGGAAGGAAGACATTTAAATAGTAAATGCTTATCAAGCTTCCATTATATTCTAGGTTCCATAGAGTATACATGTAAGAATAATAAACTGTCTTTGCTTTTGGAGACTTTATGGATTAGGGACCTTGTCACCTTTTGGGGATTTGGCTGTACCCCTGAAAATGAATTTATTTGAAGGTTCTACACATGCACACACACGAGTTCATGGCTAAATGATAGCTGACAATAAAGTCATAAGATGGATGCTATTACTCATTGACTACCTATTTATAGAGATCTTACTAGACTCATACTTTAGCTAGAACCCAGCTAAGAACCCTATATGGAGGACAGTGCTGTTATTTTAAAGTAGAAACTGATGCTGAGAAGTATGAGAGATTCATCAGTGGCTGCACGATAAGAATCTGAGCTGACCTGGTGGTGGGGGTGGTGGGGCACTACACATTGCGATCTTACAATCCTGCAACATACTATTAATGATCAAGTTAGAAAAAGAGTCTGAGCCCAAAAGCAAATCTATCTGATTAACAAATTTTCTTGATTTAATGCTCACACTCTTTACGCTGCTGAGGAAAAGCTTGTAGCATAAGTCACAGACAATTTCACTGTAAGAAAGGTAACTTGGGCTGGGAAGAGAATAATGGACACAAAGACTCAAATGTAGAAAAACCCACAAGGAAGGTGCAAAAGAAACACCTTAACTATAATTTAAGTTTGGGGCTGCGGGTGGTGGCACACCAGGTTGAGCGCACATGTTACAGCGCACAAGGACCCAGTTTCGAGCCCCCTGGTCCCCACCTGCAGGGGGAAAGCTTTGTGAGTGGTCAAGCAGTGCTGCAGGTGTCTCTCTGTCTCTCCCTATCACCCCTTCCCTTTCGATTCCTGGCTGTCTCTATCCTATAAATAAAGATTTAAAAAAATTAAAATAATAAAGTTTGTGAAAAATGGAAAAAGGAAAAGTGCAGTCACATGATCAAAGGGTTTAACTGAAATACTAACATGTTGAAGGTGTTTACCAGGGCAAAAAGGATACCACACATTATCTAATATTTCTTTTTTTTTAATTCCTGACAGGTTTATTCCTGGAACTTGGTGCCAGTACTAAAAATCTGTCTCTCCTAGCAGCCATCTTCCCTCTTTTTCTATATATATATATATATATATATATATATATATATATATATATATATATATATTCCCTTTTGTTGCCCTTGGTTTTTTATCATTGTTGTAATTATTATTGATATTGTAGTTGTTAGACAGGACAGGGAGAAATGGAGAGATGAAGGGAAGACAGAGAGGGGGAGAGAAAGACAGACACCTGCAGACCTGCTTCACCACCTGTGAAGTGACGCCCCTGCAGGTGGGGAGCCAGGGCTCGAACCGGGATCCTTAGGTCGGTCCTTGCACTTTGCACCAGGTGCGCTTAACCCGCTGCACTATTGCCTGACTCCCCTTCCTTCCTTCCTTCCTTCCTTCCTTCCTTCCTTCCTTCCTTCCTTCCTTCCTTTCTTTTCTTCTTTCTTTCTTTCCTTCTTCCTTCCTTCCTTTCTAATTTTTATTAGATAGGATAGAGATAAATTGAGGATGGAGAGATAAAGAGAGGGAGAGAAAAATAGACACCAGCAGACCTGCTTCCCCACTTGTGAAGCAGACCCCCTGCAGGTGAGGAGTGGGGGGCTTGAACTTGGATCCTGTGCCACCACATGGACCTCAATATTTCTTCAAATATAAAATCTGTGCCTTTTTTTTTCTCCTTCTTGTACTCATGAGTACAAGATGCCCCATAATTCTCTTATATGATTTTCACTTGTTTTAGTGTTTTTTGTTGTTGTGCTGTTGCTTTCTGTTATTTTCTGAGCAGATGCCTCTTTTGCTTTATCTCCCTGCTTTCCACTTTGACCTTCAGCATCTGTCTCCTATGGTGTGTGTGTGTGTCTCAGTCACTCCAATCTTCATTATTCTGATCACCGTTATGAATGTTGCTATAATATTCCTCATCATTTCTCTAAATGTGCTGCAGTCCCCCTCCATAGGTCTTCCCAACCAGGCCCATAGCTCTGAGGTCTTCATCAGGAGGTCTGCTGAATTTGTGAGTTTTCTTGGAGCTGCTGTCTTGGTCCATCATTATCGGTGTATTCCTCTGTCTTTCCATTTGTTTATTCTCTGTGAAGATCAGGGCCAGTGGTCTCTCTTTGGGCAGGTATGGGTAGTCACCAAGGATTCACAGTCACAAATGTAGGGTTAAGGCTATATTGCGAAGGTTATGTTAAACTGGAAATTTGAGGCTGCAGCTGTTTCACAAACAGGTAGGAAGACTCTGTGAGTCTGCACCAATGGAATGTTTCTCTGTGATTCCAGCCTCGGAATCCCTTTGTTCTGGGCTCTTTTTTTTTTTTTTCTCCTCTCACCAATGTAAAATTGTGGACACATAGTAGCAGGATGACTAAAGCAGGAGGAGCCAGGTTGCAGCAGATAACAGTAGCAGTGACAGAGGTCAGATGACAGAGCAAAGAGAGCCCAATATGGCAGGTGACTGTAGCAGTGGAAGCCTGGCTTGGTGGTTGGTGTGGAACCCAGTGGAGCATGGATTTTTACCTTTGATGTAAACTTCTCTCTATCCTAATTGCTTAGATCCTGTTTTTTTTCCTCTTCCATACTAGTTTATCTGAACTACAGATTTGTTTCTGTGCTGGTTTTCCCACATATAGTATTTTTTGGTGTGGTGGTGTGGTGAAAAATAAAAGTTTAATATGTTCTACTCCTACTTTCCATGCCCAAAGACTTCAGTGAAGTGATGCTTATAAAGCCAATAGAAGAAGAAGCAACTGGTGGCACAGCTACATATAAGATACTGGGTACTATACAGCAAACCCTAACAAAAGGACTTTTCAGAGTTAACCCAATTACCAAATAATGTGATGATAACATTAACTATCCAGTGTCTTTTGGAACCCTAAGACAGCAGGAACTTCACATCTCCACTATAGAGCCTATATTTCCCCCAGTCCTGGAACCTTAGGATAGGGCCCACTTTCCCTCATGCTTCTCCCAATCCATATCAAATAATATTGCATCTGCCGATCACAACCTAATCAGCACAAAGACTGCCACCTCAACATGCTTCACTTCAGACTGTGTCCAGAGACTTCACGTGTGGAATGACAACCCTTCAGCTTCATTACTCGGGTGAGACCTTTCCTTTCATAGTATTCTCTAATTCCATCTCAGGTGGTTCACTTTCTAACAAAGTCCCAAAACCTAGATATAGACCGGATTCTGTGTGAGAGAGCTTATGTTCACACGTATCCATAAACTACTGCAAAATATATACCTGAAAGCAGAAGTACACTAGAGTTTGCAGTGAGTACCCCCCTAACACTTCCTCTCCACTATTCCAAGCTTTGGGTCCATGATTGCTCAACAATTTGTTTGGCTTTGTATGTTAACTCTCTTTTCAGCCACCAGGTTCCAGATGTCATCAGGATGCCAGCCAAGATTCCCTAGACTGAAGACCCCACCAATGTGTTCTGGAGCTCTGCTTCCCCAGAGACCCACCCTACTAGGGAAAGAGAGAGGAAGACTGGGAGTATGGACCAACCAGTCAATGTCCATGTTCAGCGGGGAAGCAATTACAGAAGCCAGACCTTCCACCTTCTGCAACCCACAATGCCCCTGGCTCCATGCTCCCAGAGGGACAGAGAATGGGAAAGCTATCAGGGGAGGGGAGGGGATATGGAGATTGGGTGGTGGGAATTGTGTGGAGTTGTACCCCTCCTACCCTATGGTTTTGTTAATTTATCCTTTCTTAAATAAAAAATAAATAAAAAAATAAAGCCAATAGATTAAGTATGCAAATGTACTGATAAACAAAAAATGTCTAAGACTGCTTATAAATTTCATATATTAAAATCACTAAATAAGGAACACATTTTGAATTGGTATCATAGAACTGATTGTTTAATTTAACAGGTTGATGATTAGATTCTGAATATATTTGGTTCATAAAAACACTTAAAACCTCTCCCCAAACCCTTAAGACTAGTGAATCTTGTCTTTTCATATCTTCACTATCTAGTCGTTACTGTACTGTAGTTGTTAAAATAATAAGATGGATAATAAATTGTGGAAATAGAAACAGGAGGAAGAGTTAGGAAAAGTAGTTCAGTAGTCCAAGCAAGATATAATAGTGGCTAGGTAGGACTAGTGCTTATGAACAAATATGGAGTGATCAATACATATTCTAGGAGTAACACTTGCAATGTGATTGGTCACTACTAGGCTGCTACCTTTGCTTTATGATCTTAAAGAATTAAGGTGTATAACTTGATATTAAAAAACTACGGGGGGGGGGGGAGATAGCACAATAGTTATGAAAACAGACTCTAACTCCAGAGGACCCAAATCCGAGGGTCCCAGATTCAATCACCTGGACCCACCATAATCCAGAGCTGAGTAATGCTCTGATTAAAACACAAACAACACACACGTGCGCGCGCACACACACACACACACACACACACAACATTTACAAGAATTCCTGGTTCCAAGCAATAAAGGAATAAGTGCCCCCAAAGGAAGAACGCAAAGCAAATGTTTGGACCAAAAGAGGACCTCTGAATCTGGCTCTGTCTCATATAATACTAGGAGCAAAGGAAGAAAGGGAAAGAAGAAGCAGCAGAAGCGCACGTGGCACGAAGCACAAGGACCAGCATAAGGATCCCAGTTTGAGCCTCTGGCTTCCCACCTGCAGGGGAGTCACTTCACAGGTGGTGAAGCAGGCCTGCAGGTGTCTTTCTCTCCCCCTATCTGTCTCCCTTCCTCTCTCCATTTCTCTCTGTCCTATCCAATGACAGCAACAACAACAACAATAATAATAACAATAATTATAAAAAAACAACAAGGGCAACAAAAGGGGAAAAATGGTCTCCAGGAGCAGAGGATTTGTGGTGCAGGCACTGAGCCCAGGCAATAACCCTGGAGGCAAAGAAGAAGAAGAAGAATGGAGTAAGGGAAAGAGATATAATCAACTGAAAGCATGGAGCTGAGCTGAGCTGAGCTGAGCTGAGCCAAGCTGAGGAGAGCAGAGGACACTTTAGGGTTGGATTTGCAATGACTAGAAGTGGGGGGAGCAGTCATCATATATATTTCTGAGTGTTTTTCACTGTCTCTCAGTTCAGGCAACAAAATATCTTTTTTTTCTTTCTTTTTTTTTTTTTTTTGTACAACGAATGTTTGTTGGTTTTGTAGTACCCCTAAATGGTAATATGCTTGAATTAGTGATTGCCATACTGATATAGGCAAGAATCCTACATTAATTTTGGGGACATGAGTTCATCCTGTAACAACAAGATTTTGGTGATGGGTTGTAACTGTTGGGAGGGAAGGAATCTAGGATAACCCCTGGACATTTACTTGAGGAAGTAATTTAGGGGTATGTTGGGACTATGTGTAAGCCTGATAGAGCTTAGGGAGAACCACCCCCGTCCTTGGATGGAGGTCTGAGAAGATAACCTCTTGGTAAGTCTCTCTCAACCGAGGTGAGCATAAGGGGGGAAACTCAGACTTGGTTCTTTCCTTCTTGACTCTCAGGCCCACAGAAACCCCAGTACTTCCCTCCATTAACTGCAGGCCACATGGCCGCAGATTCACTTATTCAAAGTCACCTTCTGATCACAGAAGAACACACCTTATCACACACTTCATCACACACCTCAGACCCCAGACAAGAGAAATTCCAAACTATATGGCTTTTTGATATCCATCTTCTCTCTGTCTCACCCTATGGGTTTAACCCCTATGCTTCTCTCAAATACCTTTGGATAATTAAGTTGCTTGCGTCATGGAGAATAACTGTCTTGTATCTCATCAATTCCTATCATACCAGCCCCCTACCTTAGGGGCATGCCGACCGTTAAGAAACCTGTAATTTCTGACATATTTCAACAATAATTCCCTTCATTGTTTTTCTATTTAACTCATGTCCCCCTTGCTAATAAACGAGTTCTGAGTTCAGAGTTAACACGCTGTGGAGCTCCCCGGTGTCTTTTACTTCGTGTCACCCCTGTCGTGAGAGAGAAAGAACCAGTCCATTACCTTTCCCCTGGAGATCACCCTGCCAGAGAGACCCTGACAGTGGTACTATTGTTAAGAAAAAAGAAACAAGCCCAAAGTGGAGTTGGTTAAGCTTGTTTTACTAAGACTTAACACTTACTCAAAAAGCAGTTTCGCCCTCTCCCCAAAGTGGTAATTTAAGCTAACAAATCTGGAGTTTCCTGGTCAGCCCTTTTGGGGTAGTTTGCATGATAAGACTTCTCTCCCATTTCCCTCCAGTGGAATGTAGTTTTTCCTGACTTGATCCCTTTTGTGCGTTTGCTAGTTTCTTTGTTTTTGCTTCAGATCTTGGCTTTTTACTTTCTAGTTTAAATGACATTTTGCAAAACCCTACTACTGGCAAGATTGGGTGCTACCTAATTCATTAAATGACTCATTTAGTAAAGTCAATTAGATCTTAAAAATAACTTGGTTGGATTTTTGTTGACTGTTTAAAACACTAAGGAAAACTTGGTAGAAATTTGAAGAGAAACATCAATGAACTCCTTTTAGACATGTTCAAGTAGAGATCTATGATGTTGTGATATATAAGAAATTTATAGGGGGCTGGGTGGTGACACACCTGGTTGAGCGCACAAGTTACAGTGCGCAAGGACCAGTCCCCACCTGCAGGGGGAAATCTTCATGAGTGGTGAAGCAGGACTGCAGATGTCTCTCTGTCTCTCTCCCTCTCTATCACCCCCTTCCCTCTTGATTTCTGGCTGTCTCTATCCGATTAATAAATAAAGGTTTTAAAAAAGAAATTTATAAATGTTCTTTGTCCTGTTTCAAGAATATCTCTCTAATTGTGGAGACAAAGAAATTCTCCTGCACTGCTGGTGGGAATGTCAATTGGTCCAACCTCTGTGGAGAGCAGTCTGGAGAACTCTCAGAAGGCTAGAAGTGGACCTACCCTATGACCCTGCAATTCTTCTCCTGGGGATATATCCTAAAGAACCATTATACCCATCCAAAAGACTTTGTATATCTATGTTAATAGCAGCAAAATTTGTAATAGCCAATACCTGGAAGCAACTCAGGTGTCCAACAATAGATGAGTGGCTGAGAAATCTGTGATCTAGATATACAAAGGAATACTACTCAGCTATTTTAAATGGTGATTTCACCTTCTTCACCCCATCTTGGATGGAGCTTGAAGGAATCATGTTAAGTGAGATGAGTCAGAAACAGAAGGATGAATATGGGATGATCTCACTCATACACAGAAGTTGAAAAACAAGATCAGAAGGGAAAACACTAAGCAGAACTTGGACTGGAGTTGGTGTACTGCACCAAAGTAAAAGACTCTGGGGTAGGGCAGGAGGGTTCAGGTCTTGCAACATGATGGCAGAGTAGGACCTAGTGGGGGTTGTATTGTTATGTGGAAAACTAGGAAATGTTATGCATGTACAAACTATTGTATTTTACTGTCTACTATAAACCATTAATCCCCCAATAAAGGAAAGGAAAGGAAAGGGAAGGGAAGGGAAGGGAAGGGAAGGGAAGGGAAGGGAAGGGAAGGGAAGGGAAGGGAAGGAAAGGAAGGAAAGGAAAGGAAAGGAAAGGAAAGGAAAGGAAAGGAAAGGAAAGGAAAGGAAAGGAAAGGAAAGGAAAGGAAAGGAAAGGAAAGGAAAGGAAAGGAAAGGAAAGAAGAGAGAATATCTCTCCTATTGGAATTTCCTATGAGAAAATCCATAAAGGAGTATTTTATCATATTAATGAGGTGACATTTGGAAAGCACCTGACGGTGAGCTTGGTTGCTGTAGAGCCTACAGTGTTGGAACTTTCAGTCCCACCTCCTTCACATCCAAGAAAGCAAGAGAGACTGGAAGTTGAATCAGTTACAATAGTCAATGATTTCATCAATCGTTGTATTTAAGGAAGCCATGATTGGAACCATGAAAGAATCAATCCCATGTAAGGAAGCTCTGCAAAGAAAAACAATTTTTCCATGAAAAATGACAGGGTTTTGTAAAAGAGCAAGGGGAGATAGTAACTAGTTAGCATTCATATTGTTACGATAGAAAGATCTTAATTGGGTAGAGGAGCTAACATACTAGTTAAGCAAACAGACTTTCAAGTCTGAGGCTCCCAGGTCCTAGGTTTTATTTCTTGTACCACTATAAGCACAGATTAAAAGAGAAGAGAGAGAGAGAGAGAGAGAGAGAGATTTTAATTTACACCTGTTAACATTAGTGATGGGGAAGGAATATCCCTGAGCACTTACTGTAGTTTGATTGTCTATTGATGTTTACTGTATTTTGAATATCTATCAGAAGAATGCAATAGTTAACCATTAAAAGACCTGGCTTCACTTCTTTTACATATAAGAACCTACAAACAGACAAGAAGAGAAAAACTATATAATGGAGAAAGACGAGAGGGGCAGGAAGGAAAGATATTTTCCCCTACTGGCCAGTTGCTTTCTCATTGTCTTTTATGTAAAGTTTTATTTTTGTTTTCCTAACCAACAGTTGTGTTATTATTTATTTTAAGGAATTATTATTTTGGAATTATTTACAGTTTGAAGACTTAACAGACTGAAAATCTGGGGAGGGTGGGACCATTGGGAGAGAATAGAAGCTCCAAATTTTTCCCCATACCTTGTTCCACACATCTCTTCCATCTGGCTGTTCCTGATTACATCCTTTTACAATAAGCTGGTGAGCTAGTCAGAAAAATGTTTCTCAATTTTGTGTTTCATGAACTGTTTAAGTAAATTAATCAAACCCAAGAAGGCAGTGTGGGAACCTCCAACCTATAACTGGCTGGTCAGATTAGAATATTGGAGTGGGGCCAGTCTTGTAGGAGTGAAACCTTAAATTGTGGAATCTAATGCTTGTGAGAATGGATTCTGACTTAAGACTGTAGTAGAGAGGTCTTGTCTGAATTCCTGGACTGCTGGCCTTCCCTACACATGTAGAACTAAACTACAACATGAACTTTTGTTTGAGTTCCCAGCTTGTCAGCTTGCCCTACAGACTCTAGAGACTTCCCAGGTCCTATAAGTATGTCGATCAATTCCTTGAAAGAAATATTTTATTTTGTTTGTTTGTTTTTGTTTTCTCCACCAGGGTTATCTTTGGGGTTCAGTACCAGCACTGCTCAAAGCTATCATTTTTTTAGTCCCTTCCCCCATCTTTTTTCTTTTTATTTGTTAGATAGGACAGAGAGAAATTGAGAGGGGGATAGAGAGAGAGAAAGAGAAAGACAGACACCTGTAGACCTGATTCATCACTCATAAACATCCCCTCTGCAGGTAGGGAGCAGGGATTTGAACTAGGGTTCTCATACATGGTAATGCATGCACTCAACCTGGCCCCCAAAATACATCTTTTCAATGTACACATATCCATACACACACATGCACATACACACATAAGCTATTGCTTCTGTCTCTCTAGAGAACTCTAAGTGATGTGACTACTTATTCACATCTTTCATGTAGGTAAACATAGGCAGAGAATTTCATTTAGTAAGAAGTGTCTTTGGTCTCCTCTAATTATGTCTACTACCCCTGGTACATCAGAGCTGCTTCATAAATTTTTACAGAATGGAAGGAAGAAGAGCAGGAGGAATTCCATCAGCAAGCTGAGCTTGGAAACAGAGATAGAGGTCGTCTATAACTGCTGATGTTGCTGATAAAGACCATCCTCAGTGCCAACTGGTGGGTCATCATGTGCCACTCATAAAAGAAAAGGGCTGATGAGTTGTTCTGCATAGAAGCTGAGGAAACAGATTTCCAAAACCGTAACTATTTCTAGAGACAATATGCCATTAATCAGAAATTATTCCAAATTACGAAATGCATCTGTGTAAAAGAAATGCATGTAAAAACCTGCATATTCTTTTGTTAGTAAAACTGAATTCAGCTAGATAATCTTTCCTGTATTATTACAAAGTTGAATTTTACATTAATTAGCAAGCTTCCCCAAGAGAATGAAAGGCAGCTGATTTTCTAAATCACATGCTTACTAACACACGACTGCAAATTAATAGGCCATTATGAATAACTTCTTTTTAGGACATACGTTTTGCATGTCAGGATTTTTAACCAGAGCACTTCTCAGCTCTAGCTTATGGTGCTACTAGGGATTGAACCTCTGCCAGGAAAGTCATATGCATAGCCACTACGCTATCTCCCCAGCCAACATGCCACTATTTTTATAAAGAGCTGATCTGTCATATAGCATTGCTTTTCAAGTCCCTGACAGAATTGTATGTAAAGCAGTAAATAAGTAATACTTTCATAGGATCATAGGCCTAAATTAAAGAGCAAAAACTATTAAGTTGTTTGAGGAAATATAAGAAACTATCTTCCTGATCTTGAAGAAGATAGTATATTCTCAAATCAACAGCACAGATGTTGATACGGAAAATAAAAAATAAAACTTTATCAAAAAAAAGAAAGAAAACCATTGGCCAATGGAGGAAAAGGAGATACACTTCTCAAATCTTTTTTCTCCAGCCCTCCTTGTCTTTCTCCATTACGTAGTTTTTCTCTTCTTACCTATGTATTGGTTCTCATAGGTAAAGAGAAAAAGTGAAGCCAAGTGTTTTAATGGTTAACTATTGTTCTCTTTCAATAGATGCTCAAACTCCAGTAAATACCCTTACATATTCAGCCCACAGTACCACAGTAAACTGGAATTCCTTTCCTACCACCACTGTTCAAAACCAGTTACTATCATAACAATATGGATGTTAACTAGTGTCCATCCCCCCCAGCTCCCCTTGCTCAGTTACAACCTCACAGTAAGCAAAAGATTTCTTTAATAGAATTTAGAAAGGCTTAACTACAAAATAAAAGTGACAAGTTGTACACCATAAAAATTTAAAACCTTTGTCCACTAAAAGATACTATTAAGAAAATGAAAAAGCAAGACATAGACTATGATCTGATTCATAAAATCTAGACCATGGTGAAGTATATGAATCCACATAATAAAAAGAACCATCAAACAAGAACAAATCAATAATAAAAAGACAAACTAAATTTTTTTTTTTTGCCTCCAGGGTTATCACTGGGGCTTGGTGCCTGCACTACGAATCCACTGCTCCTGGGGGCTATTTTTTTTCACCTTTTGTTGCCCTTGTTGTTTATCGCTGGCAATGTTATTATTGTTGTTAGTACTGTTATTATTGTTGTATAGAACAGAGAGAAATTTAGGGGAGGGGAAGACAGAGAGGGGGAGAGAAAGATAGACACCTGCAGACCTGCTTCACCGCCTATGAAGCAACTCCCCACTGGCAGGTGGGGAGACAGGGGCTCGAACTGGGATCCTTATGCCCTTTTGTTGCCCTTGTTTTATTATTGTTGTTATTGATGTCGTCATTGTTACATAGGACAGAGAGAAATAGAGGGAGGAGGGGAAGATAGAGAGGGGGACAGAAAGAGCGACTCACCTATAGGTGGGGAGCCGGGGACTTGAACTGGGATCCTTAAGCCGGTTCTTGCACTTTGCTCCATGTGCACTTAACCCGCTGCGCTACCGCATGACCCCCCTCAATTTGGTGTTTTAAGATATATATTGGGATATCAATTTTCTTTAAAATGCTTTAATTCTATACATATGTAGTCAAATTGAAGAGATAACAGATTTTCATAAATCTAGGACTGGATCAGGAAAATGACCAGCTTTACTATTACTTAAGAATGTTAATCTAGGGGCACAAGGACCTGGTTCGAGCCCTGGCTCCCTACCTGCAGGGGAGTGGCTTCACAGGCAGTGAAGAAGGTCTGCAGGTGTCTGTCTTTCTCCCCCCCTCTCTGTCTTCCCCTCCCCTCTCCATTTCTCTCTGTCTTATCCAACAATGACGACATCAACAATAATAATAACTACAACAACAATAAAAATAAGGGCAACAAAAAGGAAAAATAAATAAATATTTTTAAAAGAATGTTAATCTACTAGTCATCTATCTGAGTATAGGAATTAGCCTTACTAGTAATTTAAAAACCCTAGTAGTACATCTTTATAGACTAAAGTGGAAAAAAAAGCTTCTGCAAAATTAAGTATGCATTACACTGGAAAATACTGATATCGAAGCAAGACCTAGACACTGAAGAAACTCTTTTGTCCCAGGCTAAAACTATAATCTATTATTTTTCACCCTAGCCACTGCTCTCTTGAAATGAAAGGTGGGGCTAATCAATTACAACAGCTGAGTTGGAATATTGCATAGCTTGTAATCTCTGAAGCTTAAAAGAAAATTCTGTTTACAAAAATTCAGAGATACATCAAAATGACAAGGGGAATAAAAGTGCCTTCATTTTCAATTAACACCAGTCAAGAGTTTTAGAAAGCTATAACATCCGTACTCTCCTTTTCTTAAACTCTTGTAACATCATCCAATTTGACCATAAACATGTCATGGAAATAGAATTGATGAGATGTTTACAGAACAGATGTTTCAAGGTATGCTAATAATATATTTAAACCTATAATCTAACTTTCCAAAGGAGCACAAATTAGCAGTGACAGAATTCAAAGTACACAAGAATGAAATATATATCACAGACTAGAGGCAAGTCATAGAAGACATTGTCTACTGAGTTGGTGTTTATTGAGTACCCATTACATGATATAAAATTTCTAAATTCTTCCTGAAAAGATTATTCTTTACCTTTGTCAAATTATGAACTACTTAGAAAATTATTCAAAAAGAAAAGTATATTTCACTGTGCTTAGAACCAACGGGAGAAGAAACAAGAATACTAAAGATACTATCATATGAATGAATTAATGAAGGAAGAATCAGATATATGTGTGTGTGCTCTTATGCAAATATATACACATGCACAGACATATATCTATCTGTGTGTATACATGCATCTTAATAATGATGAAATTTTGGGGGGAGTAGATATCATCATGTTTATGCAAAGAGACTCTCATGCCTAAAGCTCTGAAGTTCCAGGTTTAATCCCCCGCACCACCAAAAGCTCTGGTAAAAAATAAAAATAAATAAATAAGAAAATACAGATTAAAAAATAATCATAGTGAAATGCCTTTTCTTAAATTTGTTGCAAGTGTCCACAAAAGAGAAATATGGTTTGCTAGTGCTACAGAAGTCTGGCAGTAGGTAACTGGGTTCTTCCAGGCTTGCTCTCTTTGCATTTCTGCCTGGACGCATCATTTTCTAAACCAAATATGTTTTCCTATTTTACCTATAGCTTTACTCAACACACTGCAATAAAACTACTCAGTGAACCCATCTTCAGGTTTCTCTATTATCATCCTCTTAAATTGTTGATTTTTGATTGGGGGTCACTCTTCACCCCTATGTATATGAGGCACCATCTGGAGACATTTGGATTGACACAAGTGGGAAAGGGATAATACTATCATTTAGTTGCTAGAGGCCAGTGTGCTGCTAGATTTCTTTAAAAAAAAATATTTATGGGAGTCGGCTGTAGCGCAGTGGGTTAATCACACGTGGCGCAAAGCACAAGGACCGGCATAAGGATCCCGGTTCAAGCCCTTGGCTCCCCACCTGCAGGGGAGTCACTTCACAGCAGTGAAGCAGGTCTGCAGGTGTCTATCTTTCTCTCCCCCTCTCGGTTTTCCCCTCCTCTCTCCTTTTCTCTCTGTCCTATCCAACAACAACAACAATAATAACTACAACAATAAAACAACAAGGGCAACAAAAGAGAAAATAAATATTTAAAAAAATAAGAGTGTTTAAAAAAAAAGAAAGTTAATGAAAAAATGTTTATTTATTTATTCCCTGCTCTAGATTGAGATATAACCCATTGCTTAGTAATTTACTTTGGGGTTTCAGATGCAGGGAGTTGAATTAATCAAACTCCTCAGTTTATGGCATATTTTCTTGACTGGATTCTACAAGGTTTTTTTTTGTATTTATTTTCTTTTCTCTAAAACATTTTATTGGGGAAACAGTGGTTTACAGGAGAGTTGTTGAAACATGGGTATAATTTATCTCCCTGTGATAGGTGTCTGCACATCACTCACACCACCAAACTAAATCCTTCTCTGCCATGGATACCCATCTTCCGCTTCCCTAGAGTCCTTTGCTTTGTTGCAACACATCACACTCAGTCCAAATTTCACATTGTGTTCCCTCATTCTTTCCTTTGTTTTTTTCAATTTTATTTATTTTCTTAACCAAAGCTCAGCTATGGCTTATGGTGGTGCAGGGGTTGAACCTGGGACCTTGTAGCCTCATGTATGAGAGTCTGTTTGCATAATGAGTATACTATCTACCCCCACCCTTCTTTCCTTGTTTCTTAAATTGCATCTATAAGTAAGACAACCTGGACTATCTCATTTAATACGGTTCCTTCAAATTCCATCCAAGATGAGGCAAAGGAGATGACTTCATTATTTCTTACAACTGAGTAGGATTCCATTGTGGATTTATACCATGACTCTCTTAGTCACTCATCTGTTGCTAGGTAGTCTCCGAATTCGGGCTATTACAAATTATGTTGTTATGAACAGAGGTATACACAGATCTGTTCTGATCGTTTCGTTGTTGTTGTTGTTTGTTTTGTTTTGTTTTCTTGTCTCCAGGGTTATTGTTGGGGTTCAGTGCCTGTACTATAAATCCACTGCTCCTGGAGGCCATTTTTTTTCCCATTTTGTTGACCTTGTAATTGTTGTTATTGCTGTTGCTGTTGGATAGGGCAGAGAGAAATCAAGAGAAGAGGGAGAGAGAGACAGACACCTGCAGGCCTTCTTCACTACTTGCAAAGCGAACCCCTGCAGGTGGGGAGCTGGGAGCTCTAACTGGGATCCTTACACTGGTCCTTGCACTTCGCACCATGTGCACTTAACCCCTGCGCTACCGCCCGACACCCTGATTAGTGTTTCTGTATTTGGATAAATTCCTAGGAATTGTGGGATCACAGGGTAGACCCATTTCTAGTGTTCTCAGAAATTTTCATACTGGGAGTTGGGCGGCAGCGCAACGGGTTAAGCGCATGTGGCACAAAGCGCAAGGACCGGCATAAGGATCCTGGTTAGAGCCCCGGCTCCCCACCTGTAGGGGAGTGCTTCACAGGCGGTGAAGCAGGTCTGCAGGTGTCTGTCTTTCTCCCCCCCTTTTCCCCTCCTCTCTCCATTTCTCTCTGTCGCATCCAACAACAATGACATCAATAACAACAATAATAACTACAACAATAAAACAACAAGGGCAACAAAAGGGAATAAATAAATATTAAAAATCTTAAAAAAAAGAAATTTTCAGAATGTTTTCCATAGAGGTTGGGCCAGTTTATACTCCTGCCAACAGTGTTCTAGTGTTATTTCTTCCCCAGGCCCTTGTCTACATTTGGTGTTACCATCCTTTCTAATGTATGACATCCTCACAGGTGTGAAGCGGTATCCCACTGATATCTTTATTGGAATTTCTCTGATGATAATTTACTTGGTGAAGATTCTGTCCATGTCTTCACCTCATTTTTAATGGAGTTGTTCAGTTTTTGTTATTGTTGCTGACTTTTGTGAGCTGTGTATGTTTTGGCCATTTGCCCTTTGTCTGATGTACGGTATGTAAAGGTCTCCCATTCAATGGGGTATCTTTTTGTAATAGTGATTTTTTTTCCTATTGCTCGGGCTTGGTGTAGCTCCACTACTCACAGCAATCTTTCTTTTTTTCCCCCTTTGATCTAGAGTGAGAGGCAGGGGAGACACCTGCAACATTGCTCCTGAAATTTCTCCCCAGAAGGAAAGGACTAGAGTGTGACTGGGGCTTTGTGTGTGGCCAGGGCAATGTGTACACTCTACTGTGTATGCCACCACCTGGCCCCAATGATGCTGTGTAGAAGCTTCTCAGTTTGATGTAGTTCCATTGGTTTATTTCTGCTTTGTTTTCCTTGCTGTTGGGTGCTGTGTTTATTTTCTATCCACATTTCCCCACTCTACCATTCATATATATATTATATATATATATATACATATATATATATATCCTTGTATTTGCATATAACCTTACATAATATTTAAGACTATGTTTAGTACACATGCATCATATCTCACATTCGTGGAACCAGGAATTAGACCCATAGACTTCTCTTTCTGATTTCTCACACACACTCTTGTGTTTTGTTTTTTGCAAAGCCTGGATCTCACAGATACACAATTTCATGCCTCGAGGTCTTCTTTTCATTTGGATAGAGAAACAGAGAGACAGAAAGAAAGGAGAGATGCCACAGTACCAGAGCTTCTCCTGGTGTCTTGGCACTTCCATGAGGAATGGGGCCTTAAACCTAGGCCCCACACATGGTGAGACACTTGTCCTACCCAATGATTCATCTCTATTTTTCCCCCAATGACATCTCTAGACATACAGCACTGTTTTAATTAAGAGCTACACATGGATATAATGCCTTTCTGAAAATCTCTACATACACCTATGTCCACCGCAGCACTATTTGTAATAGCTCAAATGTAGAATCAACCCAGATGTCTAATGACAGATGAGTGGTTAAGAAAGTTATGGTGTATATACATAATAGAGTACTACTCAGTTGTAAGAAATGATAAGATCTTCTCTTTTGCTAATCTTGGAAGGAATTATGTTAAGTGAGATAAGCCAGAAGAAGGATAAATAACAGATGAATTCACTCACAGGTAAAGAAAAGTTAGTGCTGGGGCTGCTATGCAGACATGTATCACAGGGAGATTAAAAAAGTAACTGTACTTACACAGCAACAACTGTCTTATAAATCAAGTGATTAGGAAAAGAAAAAAAGTGTTGCTATGTGTAATTCCAGTGTGCTTTTTCTAATCGTTAAAGGCTTTTCCAGAGTATGTTTTCACTACAGTTTACTAATAACCTCTCCATCCTACAATGATGGTGTTTCTAACATTCCATTACAATAAATGTCATGATGAACATTTTTGAAAATATTCCTTTTGCATCTGTGTGAGCATGCCCCTGAGAAATACACACAGGAGAGAGGTTATCCAATGCTATTTCAGATACTATCACAATTGATCTTCAAAGCAACAATGAGAAGTAAATGTTATCTTCCTTTATAGAGTTGGGGAAACTGAAGCTGCAGGAGATTACATAAATGTCTGAGTCACCCAGCAGAGTCTGGATTTGGATGTATGTATTTTCAGAAGCCCATACCCTACTTTCCTTTAGAAGTTTCCAGATACAGAACCCCAAACAGAACCATCACTGACAAAAGTGCAACGAAGGGTTTGTGTGGGTCTATACATACATTCTAGAGTCTTCTAGACCTATGCTCATATTCTAGAACCATTGCCAAGTAACTTATCTTCTACAATTGCTTATTATTCCCCAAGACCTTCATGAGCAAATATTGCAGTACCAATGAGGAGAGCATGTGGCTTGAGCTTCAAGCCCTAAGACACACCAAACTTCTGGTGATAAATGTTTTCACCATTCATTTTTTCACTAATTTTTAGTTCTAACTAATCAGTTACTAGGTGTAGTACGCTTGTCAGGCAAAATAGATCATCAGGCTATTATGTTCCTATCAGTGACTTCCACATCACAACCAGGAAGTGCCCTTACTTGGATAGCTGTATGAGTTGTAACATGCATGATCCTCAGGGAAATTAGTCAAATAATCATGACCTAAAAAGCAGAGGAAGATTGACTCCAGCACCCACCTACTTTAGCTAATTTTATACACTGACTTTTCACATAAGAACTTGGTTTTCTTTGTTTTTTACAACAGGGGTTTTGGACACTAAAGAAAAAATTTAAAGACAACTGATCACAATAACTTTAAAACTCTGCTTAGAATAAAATATTCTCTGATTCTTGGACACATTCTTCTTCTTCTGACCCTAAAGCTCTGGCTTCCCGTAACATTTCATTCTTCTGTAAAACAAATGAATGGAAAGAAGAATGGTGTTAGAGTGGACAGGGCCAAATTATCCATTAGGAACAATATACTCAGAACTAAAGGTCTGCAATGAGTTCAGAATCCCATTTTTTTTTTCATTAAAAGTGATGAATTTGGGTGGGGGTAGATAGCATAATGGTTATGCAAAAGAGACTCTGATGCCAGAGGCTCCAAAGTCCTAGATTCAATCCCCAGTACCACCATAAGCCAGAGCTGAGCAGTGGTCCAGTAAAAAAAAAAAAAAAAAAAAAAAAAGGGAAAATACAAGAAAAAAAGAATTAAACATATAGTCCACATTTACGATGAAATAGTAGTAAAATTAACTATGGACTCAAAAGTTGACTCTGTGTGTGTGTGTGTGTGTGTGTGTGTGTACGTGGAGAGTCCTGGTAGTAGGGAATAAATGGCCTTTGGGAGACAAGAGATCTGGGTCCATATTCCTGTCTATCCCTTATTAGTGGAATGTTATGTATCTCTGTCTCAGTCTCTTCAGGAGCTGAACAGAGACACATACCTCTCCAGGAGTTATTGGGAGCTTTAAATGAGCACATGTGTGAAGCTCTAGACCACTGGGGGCTAAATATAGTAGTGACTTTCCTTTACTCCCCTCTTTTCTTAGACAAGTGCCCAGCCTGATTACATAGGCAGGCATTTTAGGGAGGTATCTAAACGAGATTTTCTCCTTGACCTTGCCTATAAGCTTCTTAAATCTCTTACTAGACAATTGAGCCCTGTTTGGTTCTCTATTCAATGGATTAAATAGGAATTCAGACATGGCCTTATAATTATCTCCTGTTTCTCTGTCGAGTAATCATAATTTTGATGGAAATAAACTAAGGAAAATGTAGGAGTCGAGGCTTGGACCTCACTCTTTCTCATTTTCATCCTCAGAAGTAAGAAGTAGCCAAACCTGGGGACCGGGTGGGGGCGTACTGGGTTAAGCACACATAGTACAAAATTCAAGGACCTGCGCAAGAATCCCAGTTTGAGCCTCCACCTCCCCATCTGCAGGTGGGCCATTTCACAAGCAGTGAAGCAGGTCTGTAGGTATCTTTCTCTCCCCTGTCGATCTTGCCTTCCTCTTGCAATTTCTCTCTGTCCTATCCAATAAAATGAGGGAAAAATGGCCTCCAGGAGCAGTGAATTTGTAGCGCTGGCACCGAGCCCCAATGATGACCCCGGAGGCAAAATAAAATAAAATAAAATAAAAAGTAGCTAGACCTGAAAATAAATAAAATAGAAACTAACCAAATGGGGGGTCAGGTGATGGTGCACCTGGCTGAGCAAGGACCTCGGTTCAAGCCTCCAGTCCCCACCCGCAGGAAGAAAGCTTTAGGAGTAGTGAAGCAAGGCCACAAGTGTTTGTCTCTCTCTATCCCCCTTTATCTCAATTTCTGTCTATATCTATCAAATAAATAAAGATAATAAACACATTTTAAAAAAGAAAGACATTGACCAAATGCACAGCTTGATAGACATGAAAGCTCTGTTGCTAGAAAGGAAGAAATAAATAATGTTTTCATAAAGTAGACTGTGCTGTACTTTTCAAAAATATGCAAAAACATCTACACTGAAAGATCATCATTTGTTATTTTTATTTAAAAATAAGAATAAAGAACATTCTGGACTTCTGGCTATCAAATCCTGTTTTCTTCTGCTCATTTTCCTTCGGGCTTCTCTTGACCCACACCATTCATCCCGCATCTGCTGATCTCAACCAAATCAAAGCAACCAGTACCACCTCGACGTGTTTCACTTCAGATGGTGTCCAGAGACGCCAAGCCTGTGATGTTAACCCCTCCAGCTCCAATACTGTGGTGAGCCCTTTCCTAGCTCAAAGGACTCCTTAGTTCCATTTCAGGTGGCACACTTCCTAACAAAGTTACAGAATCTAGATATAGACCAGGGCCCATGGTATAGCACACATGTGCACATGGATCCGCAAGTTAGGGGAAAATATATAACTTAAAGGAAGCAGAAGTGCACAGTAGTCTGCAGTGACTCAGTAAGTGCAGCAAGCAAGTAGAAAGACATAAAAAAGACACCAGAAGGTACCTAATCAAATATTTCCTACTTAGACCTATATACCCTCCTCACCTACTTTCTATTTTACTTACCTCAGTCACTCTAAGTCCAACTGTGTCAGATAAAGTAAGAAATACAAAAGCTGGATAAGGGCAGGACCCACATACTCTAATGATGGCCCTTTTGTTCATTACCAGGCCACCCCATCCTCCGGGGGCCCTAGTCAGGGAATCATGGAATTCCCATATAGATATGATTGTCCTAGACAACTAACGGATCCCTCTCTCCACCATCACTAGTTATCTCCATCAAGAACAACATCATAAACCCTCTTGTGGGTCTCTACAGGACCCTGCTCTCAATGTGGAACAACAGTAGTAGAAACTGCCCTCACTCTCCGAATGGAGGCTGGGCCAACATACTCTGCCACCAGGAAGAGTGGTCCTGAAATGAGTGCAACCTAGAATGATTCATTATTTTGTAAAAACCCAGTTTTCTGCCATTAGGTTTTCAGTTAAATATCAGACCTCAGTCCAATTCGTGGATTATGCTAACATAATAGCAGCTACTATCTGTTACCAGTTTACACTTTATTTTTATTTTTAGGGTCACTGGGGCTTTGTGCTAACATGATTCCACCACTCCTGGCAGATTTTGTTTTTCCTTTTATGATAGGAAAAAGATAGAGATGTGGAGAGACAGAGAGGGAAAGAAGGAGAGAGAGAGAGAGAGAGAAGAGAAACACTACAGTATCTCCCATGCATAGTGTTCCCATGTCATACCAGGATCTCAAACCTTGGTCCTGATGCATGATAAAGTGTGTGCTCTACTAGTTGAGCTACCTATGGGTATATATATATATATATATATATATATATATATATATATATATATCTCCATTGGTATATATATAATTTCTTTTCTTAGAGACAGAGAGTAAAAGAGAACACAGCACTGAAATTATTTCAATGTTGTGGGGGCTGGGCTCAAACTTAGGTTGTGTACACAGCAAATCAGTCCACTATCTAAATGATTTATTGTGCTAGCCCTGTCCAGCATTTTTAGATGCTTCTGTTTGTAAATATGTATGGCATGATATCTGGTACTTACTTCAAAATAATTTAAAAGCAGTATAATACGCAGCTAGAAGTATAAATAAAGTAAGACTGGCCGTGAAAATTATAATAGCTGAAGCTGATTATCATATCCAGGTGCTCAGTATTCTACTAGATCAATATTTGCACATGTTCAACATTTCTATAATGAATGTTTAAAAGTAAATATATATTGGTTATGGATTTGTTATTTTTTCAAATGTTGAATTTGTGAATTTTAAGATTTCCTTACTGCTTACGAGAGAGTTTCAAATGAAATAGATAAGGAGAGAGAGAGAGAGAAAGAGAGGAGAGAGAGAGAGAGGCAGGTTAGAGTACCACTCTGGTACATGTGGTAACAAAAATGTAACTGGGAAATCTGAGGAATGAAGGCCCAGTGTTCTATGAGCTGAACTATTTTCCCAGTCATGAATTTATGATTTTCATGTTAGCTGAGAAATCACTACACCATCCTTTGTTTTAGAGGTACTTAAATATATATAGTCTGTTTTCTTGTTTTGGTTTGGGAGTCTATGTGGAAAGTAACTCCTTGTTCTACCAGTGCTAAATGAATATTATCGGAACACATAGCAATGCCAAGTTAAATCACTTAATTTAATGCAATTTAGATCAGATTCCACACTGACAAACTGGCTCCATAAAAGCCAACTGTGAAAAATGGTGCTGCAGTTAGAAGGGCTTAAGCAAGAATAATTTGTCAACCTTGGTCAATATAAAGACCATTAATAGTTATGGGATGCATAAGTATATGGCTGTTAGTAGGTCACATTTTTAACAAGTCTCCAGCAAAAAGTATGTGATTACTACTAATTGCTAGGCATTGTTTGTGTACTATTGTTGTTAGTAATTCCACCTTTTCAGTAACTAAACTATATTCAAATGCTCTTTAGTTGATTTGATAAAAATACACAACTCAGTTATCAACACTGAAAACATGGCTTTTGCATCACATCACTCTGTATATTGGGTAAGAAGCTCACTTAGCAGTACATCACAGGAAAATATTAAACTTGGTTCATTTAGGTATTAAAAATCTAGAAAACATGCAATATCCTTGATGAAAGAAGATCCTTCTGGAGACTATTGCTTATGATGAAACATGAAAGCTAAAAATGATCAGAAGTACTGAACCATCTATTGGGAGAATAATTTCTCATAAATATATATGAAGTGCCTACAGAAAGCACATAGGTGTTTCTATGAAGGCAATTAAGGCTGAAGAGCAAATGGCATGCTGTAAAGCATTCATTTTCCGCCTGCCAGGGCCTGGATCCTTATGAGAAGGCAATTCACACAGTAATCTAGGAAATCAAAATGAAATAACTGTCATTTTGAAGTATTAAAAAATGCATTACTGGCACTTTCAAACTCCTTGGTGCCTTATATGGGATATAGGAAAGGGGGGAGAGTGATCCTTGGTTGCCATCCCAAGCCTTGAAGCACTAACATTAGTCATTAGTCTCACAGCATATCTAATGTCTCCATTTCCGTGTCACTAAAGAAGATATTTCAGCAGATGGTGGAAAAGGAAATAGGACAAGAATCAGAGGAAATGTTTCTGAAAGGAAGCTTAGAGAAACTAATCCAATGCACAGTAATGTCAAATGTCTGAGAATTGCCAGTGAGATGGCTGCTGGATGAAATAGAATACAATCTGTGCATCGTTGTGGATTGGTTTTTCCTCAAGGAAACAAACAAACAAAATTCCTCCTTAAGACCTAGCTTCTGCCCTAGGTTCTAGATGTGGTGGGAGAGGAGCCAGCCCTCTGCCTAGTGCTCATGCTGAGAAAAATCTTGAAATAAAAGATGATACAAAGAAAACATGAATTTGAAAGGGAACAAAAGGAAAACAAAACCTAGTTTCAAACAAAGGTGTTGGGAATGGATTCTATTTCTTTTGTTTCATTTTGAAGCAGTTTCTGGAGACTCCTAGCAGGCACACAATTGCTGAGGAACTCTCTGAGGCAGGAGTAGGAGATCAGGTGATTATTAGTGAAGTGTAAATTTTCAGTCTATACCACTTCATATGTCTTTTGGCTCAAACAGTCTCAGCACACTCACTGAGCCATATACCTTTCTCCAAACTTCTGCATTATTTCCCAGGGAGCAGCAGCTGCAATTTTCACCACCACCCGGCTTCAAAACATTTACTTGCAAATAAACCACACAAGGGCCAGGTGGTAGTGCATTCAATTGAGGGCACATGTATCATGGGCAAGGACCCCAGTCCAAGCCCCTAGTCCCTACCTATAGGGGGAAGCCTCGCGAGTGGTGAAGCAGTGCTGCAGGTGTCTTTTTCTTTCCCTCTCTAGCTCCCCCTCCCATCTGAATTTCTCTCATTTCTATCCAATAAATGAATAAACAAAATGTTTTAAATAAACACTTCAAAAATAAAACTAATATTCCCTATTTTAATTTTATTTATTAATGAGAAAGTAGGAGGAGAGAGAGAAAGAACCAGACATCACTCTGGTACATGTGCTGCCAGGGATTGAACTCAGGACCTCATGCTTGAGAGTCCAACGCTTTATCCACTGCGCCACCTCCCGGACCACCCTATTTTAATTTTTTTAAATAAGTACTTCTCTTTGGATTTAGTGTAAGCTATATTGCAGCAATGAGGAAAATGGTGTATTTGATTTATATAATGCCCATAAATAAAAATAAATGAAAAATATCTTTGGTGCTGAAGACAGAAATTATTTTCCTTGCAATTGCATATAATTAATCTATTATTAGTGTTATTATTCGTAGTACTACTATTATTTTGCTACCATAGTTATTCCTGGGGCTCTGCAGGCACAACTCTACTGTTCCCAGTGGCTATTTTTTTAAGATAGAGAGTGGGATATAGAAATACAGAGAGAGGAGAGACAATAAAACACTATTCCACTATTCCTACTGGGGCCCCTACAGCACTCTCATGTGGTAACTGGAGGCTTGAACCCAGACACCTGCACATGGTAACATGTGCACTCTACTGACTGAGTCAACTTTCAGACCCTATTTGACTTTTAAATGGTATACACACGGAAGGAAACTCCACAATTTGACTTCCAAAAGTACTAATGAACCATGGATGAAATGTGAGATTTTGAAGGTTCACAGAAAAGTGCAGAGGGAAAAAAAAATCATTCACTACAGAATGTGGTCAAGAGGGTTTTGAAATCATGACTTTCCTTTTGCTTCATTATTAAGTACCCAAGAACTCAGATCTTTGGAGTAGTGGGACTATAAAGTCAGTAAATGTATTTTGAAAGTAATCTCTATCCCATTGTTTGCCCTTTGCTTACCAAATAGGATTTCACATTATCAAATATCCTTTCTCTGAGGACATTAAGTGATTGTGTGGAACCTAAAAGGCTGTGATAATCAAGTAAGGGAAAAGGATGTGCCTCCATGCATTACTTTCAGCTTCTAAACAGATTCCACATATGGGGCTTGATGCTGTTAGCATGGGGTGATGTTAATGATACAAAATAGCAGGTACAGGCTCACTACATGTTCACTGTTATATTAAGTTTAGTTAGTTTCAGATAATTTCCATGGGTTTCCTTAGAAATCTTCCTACTGAGCCAGCAGTATGGCTCACCTGGGAAGGTGCCTGCCTTGTCATGCTTGTGACCCAGGTTGGAGCCCGCCCCCCCCCCCCCCACACACACACTGCACTATGGGAAACTTCACTGCCATGGTGTCTTTCTCTCTCTCTCAGCCTCTCTCTCTCCTCTCTCTTTCTATCTGAAAAAAATGACCCAGAGCAGATGGGCCAACAACAACAAAAATCTCCTTCTTACATCTTAAACTTTAAATTCCTTTAGAATATAGGAGAAACACCATTCCTCTAGACCAGAGACTGTAAAAGGAAGTCACAACACCTTGTATTTATTTGTGTAAAGAAGAAGGTATTAGTATAGAGCTCTGCTGACTCATTCCTATCTTGTCTATTGCACTGTTCATGATACAATAACAGAGGCTGAGTGGCTTTAGTAGAGACTATATGGCCCACAAAGCTGAAACTGTTTATTTACTTACTATTTATTATCTGGTCTTTCAGCAATTCACATACATGAATTTAGCAATTCATTTAATTATTTATGCCCATTGCTTCTATGGCACAACAAATACCAGCTTTGTAAAAAAAAAAAAAAAATTACAATATAATTTAGCCATAGGTAAAACTTCAATTTTCCTTTTTTTCTCTCTTTTGCCTCCAGCGTTATCACTGGGACTCGGTGCCAGCACTATGAAACTACCACTTCTGGCCTACATTCTTATTTATTTATTTACTTTTAATTTTTTTTTTTTTTTTACCAGAGCACTGCTCAGCTCTGCTTTATGGTGGTACAGGGGATTGAACCTGGGACTTTGGAGCCTCAGGCATAAGAGTCTCTTTACATAACCATTATGCTACCTCCCCCTAACCTCTGGCCTACATTCTTTTCACTCTTGTTTTCTTTTCATTCGATAGGACAGAGAGAAATTGAGAGGGGGAGAGGGAGATAGAGAGGGAGAGAGAAAGATAGACCCCTGCAGACCTGCTTCACCACTTGTGAAGCTTTCCTCTTGCAGGTGGGAAGCAGGGGCTCCATCTTGGATCCTTGCATCTGTCCTTGCACTTAGTATTAAAATGCACGGTTAACCGGTTGTGCTGCTGCCCGGCCTCTATATCTTAATGAACACTCTGGAATACTAATGAAGCAAGAAAATCTTGAGTTCATTTGTTGCTGCACCATAACACAGCTTGTGTTTCTTTCTCTTTTCTTCTCTTCTCTCAGTTTCTCTCTGATCTATCCAATCAAATGGAAAAAAATGGCCACCAGGAGCAGTGGATTCATAGTGCTGGCATGGAGGAGGGGGGGAGGTAGGAGGGGGGGAGGTAGGAGGGGGAGGAGGGGGAAGAGAAGGGAGGAGGAGGGGGAAGAGAAGGGAGGAGGAGGGGGAAGAGAAGGGAGGAGGAGGAGGAGAAAGAAATCTACAAGTATTCCAAACTTTACCAACTTCATTATCTCATTTTATATTTTAAAAGCAAAAACAGTAATCTCCGATGGCAGTGTCAGTAGACTAGATGGAGAATGACCTAAGAAAGTGTGATACTGGGCCATGAAGATGCCTTACCTGGGAAGGTGACTGCTGTGCCATGCATGCAACCCAGGTTTAAATATAGTCCCCAACACACTGGGGGAAGCTTTAGTGCTGTGGTAACTTTCCCTCTCTCTTTGTCTCTATCTGGAAAAAAAACAAAAAACATCTATCTAGAGTGGTGAGGCAACAGTGATTGGAAAAGAAAGTATGAACTCATCTGGAAACAGGAATAAAACACAAAGTGTAATTACACTCTAAACTCTGGAAAGATACATTTTAAATTCCCCATGTCAAAGCCAGAGGTTTCAGAATTGCATATATAAATAAAGCATTTTCCCCATCCTACCTACATTATTAAACAGAAAAGAAATAAAGACATAGAAAGACTTTATGAAAACCTAAAACATCAATAGCTGTTGAATTTAAGCCTGCTGATGAGAAGATACTTGCAATAGACTAAGGATCAAAGTTGATAAAGAAGAAAACAGTTAATGAATGGAAAGCAAACTAGAAGAAATTGATACAGACTTGAGAACTAAAGTCTGTTTGGTGTCATAAAAACTTAAGAGCAAAGGGGGGGTGGTAGCGCAGTGGGTTCGAGACCCTGTCTCCCCACCTGCAGGGGCGGGGGTCGCTTCCCAGGCGGTGAAGCAGGTCCGCAGGTGTCTATCTTTTTCTCCGCCTCTCTGTCTTCCCCTCTCTCCATTTCTCTCTGTCCTATCCAACACAAGGACAGCAATAACAACAACAACAATAAACAACAAGGGCAACAAAAGGGAAAAAATAGCCTCCAGGAGTGGTGGATTTATAGTGCAGGCACCGAGCCCCAGCAATAACCCTGGAGGCAAAAAGAAAACTTTGAGCAAGGAATTAGATTCCCTGTAGAGTACAGAAAAGGTGCTCAGGCAAATGCAATGTATATCATATTTCAAAGAACAGAGAACAGCTAACCATTGAAACATGTGTGCCACAGAGAGCAGACTAGAAAGGAAAAAACGCCACTATGATGACATCTAGCTATGGCATGGAATTGTGGAGTTTTCCCCCTATTTTTCTTTCTTTCTTTTCTCCCCCCCCCAAACCATCCCCGTCTTTTGTTTGTTTGTTTGTTTTTTTACTACCAGGGATTTTTTGGGGCTTCCTGACTAAATAAGTTCACTGCTCCTGATACTTTTCTTCTCCTTTTTAAATTCTCTTCCATATATATGGGGGAGGGCACAGCACCGCCTAAGTAACAGAACCAGAACTTTGATTTCAAGACTCTTAAATGATAAAACTAAACAATTAGTACCAGATGTTTCACTTTAAGTGATTTCTGGAAACAAGTAAAATTTTATTTCATTATTGTTAGTATCATTATTATTGTTAGCCATTTTAATCACAATTTTTAAATATTTATTTTCCCTTTTGATGTCCTAGTTTTATCATTGTTGTAGTTATTATTATTGTTACTGATGTCATTGTTGTTGGATAGGACCGAGAGCAATCAAGAGAGGAGGGGAAGACAGAGAGGAAGAGAGAAGGATAGACACCTGCAGACCTGCTTCACCGCTTGTGAGGCAATCCCCCTGTAGCTGGGGAGCCGGGGCTTGAACCAGGATCCTTACACTGGTCCTTGCACTTCTCGCCAGTGCACTTAACCCTCTCTGCTACCGCCCGATCCCCTAATCACAATCATTTTTTATCAGTCTGTATTGGAAGCTTTAAGGACAAGGATATAGTTTTCTAAAGTTTTCTCCCTTCATTTTGTATAAATGATGGTAGAGTGTTAGTTCCATTAACCATTAGTTCTTATCACCAGTTATAACAAATTTAAACTAAGAGCAGTTGGATTATAATGCACCTATAATGTGACCTGACATAAATCAAACAATCTCAGATATGAAAAGCAATGGAGTGATACTGACATCATCCTATTATGATCAGCTGGTCTGGACTGAACCCAGATGACAAAGAGTTCACACAATTTGCTGAGAAGAACATTGATTATGAAAAAAGGCTTCTGTTGTACTAATTTATTTTTGACAGAGAAGTGTAAAATCTAAGAGCATTTAAGTACTTGCTTGAACAAGAAGCGTGAATTTCTCCTGTTTACAGAGACCACTGCTTGACTTAGCCTTGATTGTGCCACACTGTGTTTACTGTATCCTGCCTTGGCTGGGAGATACAGAGATTTTGAATCTTGACCTCTGAACTGAGGCAATCAAAACAGAAGAAGAGTTTTGTCTTTTTGAATAATGAAGAGTTGCTACGAAATTATCTAATCTGACATGCTTACCTCATTCAACATAACATTTAAGAGGCCTTCGATGATGAAACAATTCCTTTCCCTAATGACATGAATAGCTGTCCAGGAAACTAATTCGTGAAAGAAGTAGCAGACCTCACTACCTACTCTGCTTTTTCACTATTGTGTAGTCATTAATGAAAAAAAAAAAAACTCTAGGGCTGGCAAGATAGCTCACTTGGGAAGGTGCCTGCTTTGCCACATAGACAATCCATGTTTGAGCAAAGCCCCCAAAGTTCTGGGGGAACTTTGGTGCTGTGGAGTCATTCTCATTATCTATCTACCTATCCATCATCTGTCTGTCTGTCTCTATCTTCCTGAAAAGGTTGTACTGGAGTAATGAATCCCCAGCAATGAAAGAAAAGAAATAAATAAATATTAAAAAGTCCTAATTTGTATGAGAATTTCAAATAATCCTCAGTACCACACAAAAACACTTGGGGAGTGATATGAGGTGGAATAATGTAGAAAATATTTTAAAGTGATTTCACATTTCCTTTCAGCTTCTCATGTTATAAATCTGTCCCACAAGACGACTGCCCTGAAATTTAATACCTAGGACCTCTGTTAAAGTGAGGTCCTTGCCTAATAGGGTAACTTTAGATTCTAAAAATGTGAAAGGGCATGTGTGTTCTCTTATTCAGCAATTCTGGGTATATGATCTAGAGAAAGACTGACATTTGAACACAGGTGACTATCAGAAGTGCTATTCATAGATTAAAGTCATCAACAGGTCCTTGGAAACTGCAACTTTAAGTGAAACGACACATAATAAAATCAAGTCTTCAAATAAGAGTATTTTGTTCAATGTCACCAGAATTTTTATCTCATCAACAGTATAGCAAGATATTATTAAGACAGGGAGATAGCATAATGGTTATGCAAAGATACGTTCATGTATGAAGCTCCAAGATCCCATGTTCAGGACCCCACACCACTATAATCCAGTGCTCTGGTAAACAAAATTTGTTATTAGAAGTTCTGCTACATTAATGAAAGGTAACCTGGGAAGCAATCTGAATGTCCAATAATGGTAAGGAATTAGTACAGGGTAGTCTATGGTCGTTAAAAAAAAAAGACTAAAGTAAAAATATAAAAATATTAAGTGCATGTGGCGCAAAGGGCAAGGGCTGGCATAAGAATCCCAGTTCGAGCCCCTGGCGCCCCACCTGCAGGGGAGTCGCTTCACAAGCGGTGAAGCAGGTCTGCAGGTGTCTATCTTTCTCTCCCTCTCTCTGTCTTCCCCTCCCCTATCCATTTCTCTCTGTCCTATCCAACAACGATGACATCAATAATAACTACAACAACAATTAAAAAACAAGGGCAATAAAAGGGAAAATAAATAAATAAAAAATATATAAAAATATAAATTGGTATATTTACGTATGTTAAATAAACTATTTATGAAATAAATATATAAGTATATATGTGTAAATATATGTTTCATACATATATTTATTTCATACATATATGTGTGAAAATATGAGTAAGGCAAGAGCAAGAAGCTCCACGTATACAATGAGTTCACACTGTATCAAACTAAGGGTTTGATTATTTGGGAAAAAAGCAGAGTACTGAGGTACAGGTAGTGATAAAGGGAATTTTAGTCTAACTCAAAGAGCTTTATTTCTTGTTAAAGCTAGCATCTGGAAATAAATGCTACATATTAATAATAATAGTTGCAAATTTTTAGTAAAAGCATAATGTTCTCTTTTCTAGTTTTATGCAAATTTTAAATTTCTTTTTTTTAATTTTTTTATTTAAGAAAGTATTAATTAACAAAACCATAGGGTAGGAGGGGTACAATTCCACACAATTCCCACCACCCAATCTCCATATCCCACCCCCTCCCCTGATAGCTTTCCCATTCTCTATCCCTCTGGGGGATATCTCCAGGGTCATTGTGGGTTGCAGAAGGTAGAAGGTCTGGATTCTGTAATTACTTCCCCGCTGAACATGGGCGCTGACTGGTCGGTCCATACTCCCAGTCTGCCTCTCTCTTTCCCTAGTAGGGTGGGTCTCTAGGGAAGCGGAGCTCCAGGACACATTGGTGGGGTCTTCAGTCCAGGGAAGCCTGGCCGGCATCCTGATGACATCTGGAACCTGGTGACTGAAAAGAGAGTTAACATATGAAGCCAAACAATTTGTTGAGCAATCATGCACCGAAAGCTTGGAATAGTGGAGAGGAAGTGTTAGGGGGGTACTCACTGCAAACTCTAGTGTACTTTTGCTTTCAGGTATATATTTTGCAGTAGTTTGCGGATACGTGTGAACATATGCTCTCTCTCACAGAAACTGGTCTATATCTAGGTTTTGGGACTTTGTTAGAAAGTGAACCACCTGAGATGGAATTAGAGTATACTATGAAAGAAAGGTCTCACCTGAGTAATGAAGCTGAAGGGCTGTCATTCCACACGTGAAGTCTCTGGACACAGTCTGAAGTGAAGCATGTTGAGGTGGCAATCGTTGTGTTGTTTAGGTTGTGATCGACAGATGCAATATTATTTGATATGGATTGGGAGAGGCATACGGGAAAGTGGGCCCTATCCAATGGTTCCAGAACTGGGGGGAGTAGAGGCTCTATAGTGGAGATGTGAGGTTCCTGCTGTCTTAGGGTTCAAAAAGACAATCGACAGTTAATGTTATCATCACATTATTTGGTAATTGGGTTAACTTTGAAAAGTCCTTTTGTTAGGGTTTGCTGCACAGTACCCAGTATCTTGTATATAGCTGTGCTATTGGTTGCTTCAGACCTACTTGGTCTAGGCTTTTGAGAGAGTCTGCATATCAATTACACAGCCTATATATTGAAAAGATTCAGTTTGTGTTTTGAAAAACTTCGAGACATACAATTAATTTTCCCCCTCGTATTAATTAACTAGTGATTTATATGAGTACATTTTACTAGGAGTGTACATAAACACCATTCCCACCACCAAAAGACTGTGACCCATCCCTCCCACCCACTCCCACCCCCCACTGGCCCAGGAAGCTGCATGTCTACCCCTCACCACAGGGTTTTTACATTGGTGCCCTACTTTCAATTTAGTCAGGTCCTGCTTTTAGTTTCCCTTTCAGATCTTCTTACTCAACTTCTGTTGATGAGTGGGATCATCTCATACTCATCTTTATCTTTATGACTTAGCTCACTTAACATAATTCCTTCTAGCTCTGTCCAAGATGGGTCAGAGAAGGTGGGTTCATTGTTCTTGATAGCTGCATAGTATTCCATTGTGTATATATACCACAGCTTTCTCAGCCCTCATCTGTTGCTGGGCACCTGGGTTGCTTCCACGTTTTAGCTATTATGAATTGTGCTGCTATGAACATAGGAGTACACACCTCTTTTTGGTTGGGTGTTATGGAGTCCTTGGGGTATAACCCCAGGAGAGGAATTACTAGATCATATGGAAGGTCCATGTCTAGCCTTCTGAGAGTTTTCCAGACTGCTTTCCAGAGGCTGTACCAATTTACATTCCCACCAGCAATGTAAAAGGGTTCCTCTGTCCCCACAACCTCTCCAGCATTTGTTGCTGCTGTCCTTTTTGATGTATGCCATTCTTACAGGAGTGAGGTGGTATCTTAGTGTTGTCTTAATTTGCATTTCTCTGACAATCAGTGACCTAGAGCAGTTTTTCATATGTTTGTTAGCCTTTTGGATCTCCTCTGAGGTGAATGTTTTGTTCATATCCTCTGCCCATTTTTGGATGGGGTCATTTGCTTTTTTTGGTGCTAAGTTTGCTGAGCTCTTTATATATTTTGGTGATTAGTTTCTTGTCTGATGTATGGCATGTGAAGATCTTCTCCCATTCTGTGAGGGGTCTCTTTGTTTGTTTAATAGTTTCTTTGGATGTGCAGAAGCTTTTCAATTTGATGTAGTCCCATTGGTTTGTTTCTGCTTTAGTCTTCCTTGCAATTGGGTTTGATTCATCAAAGATGTCCTTGAGGTGCAGGTGGGAAAGTGTTTTACCAATGTTTTCCTCTAAGTATTTGATCGTTTCTGGTCTGACATCTAGATCTTTGATCCATTTGGAGTTGATTTTTGTTTCTGGTGAGATAAAGTGGTTCAATTTCATTCTTCTGCATGTTACAGCCCAGTTTTCCCAGCACCATTTATTGAAGAGAGCCTCCTTTTTCCATTTAATCCTTTGGGCCCCCTTATCAAAGATTAGATGTCCATAGGTGTGGGGAGCAAATTTTAAGTTTCTTACCAAAGAATTGGTCATGCAAGGTACAAGACTCCAAAGATGTACTGCTCTATCCATTCTCTTCCTTGATCATTTAACAGTAGCAGGGGCAGGCATAGGTTCCCTACAGTAGTTGATGACTTTTCTACATGCTGGACACTCGGTCTTTTCAGTCAACTCAAGTTTTCAGAAACTTGAGTTTTTCTGTAGCAAGTATACAAAACATATACAACATGAAAGCACACTGCAGTGTTAGATACTGCATAACAAACCACCCCCCCCAAAATACAGTGGCTTAAAACAAGAAACATTTAAGATTGATTTAAAATTTATGAGTCAACTATGTGACTGCTAACCTGGGCTAGGCTTGCCTGAGTTTAACTGGAATGTCAGCGCATATGTGGCAAACTGACAGGTATGCTGATGTTTGGCTGGTCTAAAATGGTTTCACTTGTATGCTGGACAGATGACTTGTTGACTGGGTGATGAAAATATGTGAGTAATATATATATATATATTTTGCCTCCAGGGTTATTGCTGGGGCTCGGTGCCTGCACCATGAATCCACTGCTCCTGAAGGCCATTTTTTCCCTTTTGTTACACTGGTTGTTCCATCACTGTTGTGTTATTGTTATTATTATCATTGTTATTGATGTCATTGTTGTTGGATAGGACAGAGAGAAATGGAGAGAGGAGGGGAAGACAGAGAGGGGGGAAAGAAAGATAGATACCTGCAGACCTCCTTCACCGCCTATTAAGCGACTCCCCTGCAGGTGGGGAGCCGGAGGCTCAAACCGGGATCCTTACATCAGTCCTTGAGCTTTGAGTAATATATTTTTTTAAAAAATATATTTATTTATGTATTTATTCCCTTTTGTTGCCCTTGTTTTATTGTTGTAGTTATTACTGTTGTTGTGATTGATGTCATCGTTGGATAGGATGGAGAGAAATGGAGAGAGGAGGGGAAGACAGAGAGGGGGAGAGAAAGACAGACACCTGCAGACCTGCTTCACCACCTGGGAAACGACTCCCCTGCAGGTGGGGAGCTGGGGGATCGAATCGGGATCCTTCCGCCGGTCCTTGTGCTTGGCGCCACGTGTGCTTAACGCACTGAGCTACCGCCCAACTCCCAGAGTAATATATTTCTTATCATCTAGAAAGTTAGACTGGTTTTGTTCACGTTTCAGTACAGTTCCAATGAAGAAAAGGAGTCAGACTCACTTCTGCCATTTTTTTCTTGGCCAAACCGATTCCAAGGTCAGATCACATTCAAGGGGAAATGAAACAAACTCTACTTTTTAGTATTAGAAAGTGCAAATTCACATTTCAAAGGTTAGAGGTGTGTGTGTGTGTGTGTGTGTGTGTGTGTGTGTGTGTGTGTATAGATCCAGAACATTTTTCATTTTCAATCTATCAGGCTATGGCTTCCTGTAACACCAAATTAATACGGAGTTTCAGTACTATGACATTTAAACTTTATATGCTGAAGAATATAAACGGAAAGATAAATTGTTCTATTAAAAGAAAAAAACCTTACTTGGTTTTTGCTGCAACTGAGCATTTTTGGTTTTCAGATTTTGTTTTATTTACTGCCCAAGCACTGCTAAAGAACCTCCTCTCTCTGACAGTAATAGATAAGTTTCTATACAACACACAAATCATCCCACTCAAATTATTTTCTAGATAATAAAGGACAACTAATAGACGTTGATGACCTGAACTTGTCGCAAAAGTCACCTTTACATTTGTGAAGATTGAGCAGTAAATAGAAGCTGCAGGCTGCTATAATTTACCTTGTGCCAAAGCACATCTGCAAAATGACTTATTAAATCATTCCACTGAAAGTTAGAAATCTGAGTGAGAAAAGTACACATCAATAGAAAAACACGGTTAAGCATTTTACTACCTATGATTTTCACTACCTTCTAGAAGGATATAGATTGATGTTCCAAAGAAATTCCAAAACATGAAGACCTGTAAAGATTAACTGGCCATGGCTGCCTCTTTTCTCATATCATCTCCCTCCCCACACTGGGGTTTCACCACACAGGGTTAGCATTTTAAGACAGAGACAGAGACAGAGACAGAGATACAGAGATACAGAGAAAGAGAAGCATCTCCCACTGAGTGGGGGCCAGGTTCAAACCTGGGTCACATAAATGGCAAAGCAGGCATTTCTCAGCTGAGTTAGCTTGGTGGTGCTTCATTGTTCTTAATTTATATTATTTTTTTCTGTCACTAACCTATTTATTACCCTTTTCTCCTTATATCACATTATCAGTAAATGTTTATTGCTACCCTGCAAGACAAAATATTTTGGAAGTCAAACAAGTGGGAAGATCCACCAACCTAGGATTTTCACCTAGAAGGAAATGGTCTGAAAGCACAGCACTAGGTTTTCTGACCTTCAGGTAAAGTGTGAACTATAAGGAAGAAGAAAAGGAACTTTGGGGGCAGGGGGCAGGCGGCAGTGCACTGGGTTAAGCGCACATACGTGTGAAGTGCAAAGACTAGTGCAAGGAACAGTGGATTCATCATAGTGCAGGCACTGAACCCCAGAAATAACACTGGAGGCAAAAAAAAAACGTGGGCAGTGATATATGAAAGAAATTATGCTAAAAGAGTTGGATTAAATAGCCTTTCAGCTCACCAAATAGGTTTCCATGCTATATTTCTCCTGAGTTTTAGGTATATTCAACTCCTAGATCTTTCTGCTTTTATTGAGATATAATTCATATACAAAAAAAAAAAGATCTAAAAGCAGTGATTTTAGTAAATCTACAAGAGCAATGCAACAACCACTACTATATGATTTTAGTGGGACAGGGGATAGCTTATCATACTTGAGAACCTGGGTTCAAACCCTAGCACCACACAAGCACCATCAGGAAAAACTCCATGAGTAATGGACAAGTACTGTTGTATTACTCCTCTTTCTCTCTTTGAAATAATAATAATAATAGTAACAATAGTAATAGTAATAATAATAAGTTGGCCTGGGAGCAATGGAATTACATAGGCACAAGGCTCCAGTGCCCTAGCAAGAAAAAAAAATGGAAAATTTCCTTACTTTAAAATGAAACCTCAGATCTACTAACAGTCATTTCTAATTTCCTCCCTTCTCTATCTGCTGAAGACTACTAATATGTTTTCTGTTTCTACAATTTGCCTTATAGACATTTCATATAAATGGAATTGTGCAAGATGTGGCCTTTTGTATTTCTCTTCTCCAGATCTCTTTTGTGAATGAAAAGTAGGTTTTAGTGAACCTACTGTTACTAACCCTTAGGATGTTTGTTGTAAATTAACTTAAAAATTGGTTTGTGGGTATGGGCTGCTGCTGCTTGCGTGTAAAAGGAATCGCTGTGGGAGCTGGGAACTGGTTTAATCAATACACGGTTTATTAGGGTGAAACAGGTAAAAGGCAAAATCGGCACTTATCATCAAGGGTTAAGCGTACGCTAGGTGTATAAAGTCTGAATATGGTTCTCAAATTTAGTCCCATAAGATAAACAATTATTAGTTCTGGTAAAGGTTGCTCATGGCTGTAGAGGGGTGTAAAAGTTTACCGGCTACAGACTCACACGTGTTCAGTTCCCAGGCGAAGCAGCCATGGCGCACCTGACCAGAAGAAGCTTCTGACCAGAAGCAGCAGCAGCAGCAGCCAAAGAGGCTCACGTGCTCAAAGTCCCTTGCTTTTCTACATTCCCTTCTCTGAAGCACCTCCTCAGGGTGACATCAGGTGTGTGCTAATGGTCCCACACTCCTGCTGGGCTCACCACAGATGTTCTTTCTATTATCCTACCCACCTGGAGGCCAGTCTCAACCTAGTAACCCATCTTCACAAAAGTGGAGAAACACACTTCTCCCCTCCAGTACCGAGTGCTAGCACAGTGGTAGCGGTCTTTACAAAGATGAAGGGGAAATCTAGACCGGAAACCATGCCCCCAAAATGTCCACAAATACTTTCAATGCCTCTCTTTTTTTTCTTTCTGAAGCACAGCTTTTATGGCTTTCCCTCTCTCTGCCTCTCTCCCCGCCCCCCTCAAAAAACCTGCTATTACAAGGAAGTGTGGCCTTGCAGTGGTCTAATCCGGACCCCACATGTCTCCTTAGGCTGGCCCGAGAGCCTCCACTACTCATCTGGCATGCATTCTAGACAGATGGCCATTCAGGATTTGTAGGACCTGAAGAGTCTATAGTCGAGGAGGTCCACTTTAAGAAACAGAAAAAAGGGAGTCGAGTGGTAGCACAGCGGGTTAAATGCAGGTGGCGCAAAGCACAAGGACCAGCTCAAGGATCCCAGTTAGAGCCCTCCCCACCCCACCCCCGCTCTGCACCTGCAGGGGAGTCGCTTCACAGGCAGTGAAGCAGGTCTGCAGGTGTCTGTCTTTCTCTCCCCCTCTGTCTTCCCCTCCTCTCTCCATTTCTCTCTGTCCTATCCAACAATGACATCAACAACAACAGCAATAACTACAACAAGGGCAACAAAAGGGAACAAATTTTTAAAAAATTAAGTAATTCCTAAATCCAGATATTAAACTGAAATACACGCACATAAAAACGTAATTCTTGGGAGCTGGGCTGTAGCTCAGCGGGTTAAGCGCAGGTGGCGCAAAGTTCAAGGACCAGTATTAAGGATTCCGGTTCGAGCCCCCGGCTCCCCACCTGCAGGGGAGTCGCTTCACAGGCGGAAAAAAATCGATTACCTTGGAATGAGAAGACCCATTTCAGTGAGAGGTCATGCTATTTAAAACTTTAGTAGCTCCCTGGAAATTCTGCCTCCACTGAGAAACATATCTTCTAGGCCTCACCAGACTAGGATTCTGCACACCAAAATGGATCCCCATAGATATTCTCATCCTAAACTCTAGAACCTGTGAACATGTTACCTTACATGGCAAAAAAGGACCTGGGGTGTAATTACAAGTAAAATCTAAAGAGCTGGAGGGCTGGGCAGTGGCGCATGAGTTAAGCGCACAGATTAGCATAAAGATCCACGCAAGGATCCCGGTTAGAGCCCCCAGCTCCCCACACCTGCAGGGGGTTGCTTCAAAAGCGGTGAGCAGGTCTTCATGTGTCTATCTTTCTTTCTCTCCCTCTCTCTCTAGCTCTCTTTCCCCTCTCAATTTCTCTTTCCTAGCCACAAAAAAAAAAAAAAAAAGGAAAATGGCCACAGGAGCAGTGGATTTGTAATGCAGGCATGGAGCTCCAGCCATAAAACCCTGGAGACAAAAAGAAAAGAAAATCTAACAGGTGGAGGAGCTAGTATCCTGGATTATCCAAGCAGGTTCAGTGTAAGTCCTCACAAGCAGAAGTTCCTTCTCCTCCTCCCTTTTTTGGGGGGTGGGGGTGGGGGTTTCCTCTAGTCTCTGGTCACAGGGCCACAACAGCTGCAACGGAAGCTTGTTAGAAATGTAGATTCAGGCCTGGGGAGACAACCTACTGGTTGTGCCTGAAGCGCTGGGTTCCCAGCTTCAACCCCCAGCAACACCACGGGCCAGAGCTGAGCAGCGCTCTAGCATCTGCCTCTCTCTCAACATGCATTCTTCTTCTGGAAGCCAGACCTCCCACCTTCTGCACCCCATGGCGATCTCAGCCGCCACGCTGAGGGGCGAGTGACGGAACCATGCGGCTCGGGGGACCACGGACAGCAAGTGGAGGCGCGCGACACAGCAGGGCCACGTGCATTCGACGACCACTTACACTGGCGAGTGACACGGGCGGTGCGACAGGGCTCCAGGTAACCACCGACAGCCAGGCCGTGATGTAGGCGGTGCAACATAAAGGGAGAATTGCGCATAATACCGGCGACTGAGGTAACCGCGTGGCAAGCACGCCACATGCATCGGAGCCAGGCCGCGACACAGGCAGTGCGACATAAGGTGAGGTGACACGTAATTCCGGCGACTGGGGTAACCACGTGACAGGCGTGCAACGTGCGTCGAAGGTCACAAGGTCACGTAGAAGCCGGCCAGTGACGTAAAGGGAGACTGCGCATACCGCGTGGCACGCACGCGACGTGCGTAAGAGGATCACGTGGGACGCGCCGAGTGACATCTGCGCTGCGACATGCGGTCTAAGGAAGTGCCGCGTGCCGCAGGTGGCCGTGCCCAGCCAGACTAGGTGCGGGCGGCGCCTCGCGCCCCGGGTGAACGCGAACCGCAGGCCGGGAACAGCGGCGAGGCCTCCGTCAGCCTCCGCCAGCCTCCGCCAGCCTGCCTGCCAGGTGAGTGACAGACGCAGGCAGTGGACTGGCTGCATCAAGCCTTGGGCCACTAACTCCTCGAAAGTGAAACCGCGGGGAAAGGCGTTTTGATGGCGCGCAGCTGTCTTTCCAGTAGGCACTGAGGTTCCTTTGTAAATTTCTTTGTAATCTAAAATCAGAAGAATCTAGTTTGAGCATCAGACAAATAGAAACGTATCACTTGCCGGATTCCATATCTACGGAAATCTACCTAAACCGACACCCACCACCAGTGGGAAAAAAATGTGATTCTCTTGTCTTTTCTGGATAATGGGAAGGTTAATTTTGGAAAAGTGTGGCATTTATAGTTAGTTACATTATAGTGTTGCGAATTAATAACTGGTTCAAATAACACACCTCTTTAATATAGAACTTTATTGGTAAAAAATAATGTTGATTTATGGCTGCAGAAATTCTTTCAAGTATATTGCTCCACCAATTTCTTTTGTTAATACTCTAATGAGAGGAAGACAGATCAGTGCTCTGCTCCGCTCAGCTTTCGGGCTCATGGTGGTGCTGGGGACCTCAGAGCCTCAGGCATTAAGGTCTTCTGCAGAACCTTTAAGCTCTCACCCCAGCCCCCACCCCCTTTTTAAATTTCCACCAGGGTTATTGCTGGAGCTCCATCCCTGCACAAGGAATCCACATCACACATCTGTTGTTTCTGGTAGCCATTCATTTCTCCCTTTTTTTCTTTTTCAATACGATGGAGAAATTGAGTGGGGTGGGGGAGATAGAGGACACACACTTGCAGCAATGCTTCATCCACCATTGGTGAAGTTTCCTCCCTGCAAGTACAAATCAGGGACTTGAGCCCAGGTCCTTATACGTGCTCACTTGTGCACTCAGCCACCCACCAGCCCCTTCCCCAATGTTTTATTCATACTCATCTTGTCAACACCTAAAACAATTTTGTGATACCACGGCAGCTGGTTATCAACAAATATTCCAACTGGAAGGCCAGAAGGTACTGTTACCAAAATGGGTGATTGCTCTTAAATGTTAATAGAGTTGGGTTGGGGAGCTAGCATGATGGTTATTCTATAAGACTTCAATCCCCAGCACTACTTTAAACCAGAGTTAAAGCAATTCTCTGGTAAGGAGAAAACACACACACACACACACACACACACACACACACACACCAGCAACAACACCAAAACTACAAATAAAGAGCCAATCAAATGTTTACCGAGTTGATAGCAATATGACAGTAACTTTTATGAATTAAATTTGTTTTTGTGTATTAGGGAATTGTTGATAATCAACTTCTGTTCATAAGTTAGACTACTTATTTATTTTGGATATAGAAAGAGAAATTGGGAGGGAAGAGGAGGGAGAGAGGGACCCGCAGCACTTTTACCACTCTGAAGCTTTCCTCTTGTAGTTGGGGACCAGGGATTTGAACCTGGGTTCTTGAACATTGTTAACATGTGTGATCTACTGGGTACACCATATGGCCCGATTTTTCATTCTCGCATGTTATTTTTTAAAGTCCTTGTATAATGATCTGACACAGACTGTAATATTTTTGATACACCTTAAATGACTTAAAAGAAAAACATTAGTACAACAAATAATAGTATAGGTATTTAAATCACATTTTAACTGATGAGTTATTTGAAAATTTAATAGTACACAATCAAGTTGAAGTTACTTATATCCTGAGCTGCAAATAATCAGCTGTTAAGATAAGTTGTGATTAAGAAACAAATTTACAGAATAGTTTTTCGTTGTTAAAGCAAGGTGTGTTACTACATGCATGTTTCAAGAGACAGAATTTACTTCATTAGGGAAATAATAGCAAGTAGAATCTTGTAAAATTATCTCTTTTTTGGTGTTTTGCATCACATTAAAGGACTGGGAGGGGAGCAGGGGGCTTTTCGTGATCTGGGGCATGATGGAGGAGGGCCTAGACTGGGTGTGTGTTTTGCAGAAAACTGAGAAATTTTACACAAGCACCAAGAACTGTAGCTACTGTAAACCAGTAACTCACCCAGTAAAAGTATTTACAGTCAAGATGATAATATCGACAGGAAAAAATCCTTCTTTTCTAGTGAGTTGTAAATACTAAATTTTTCTAACAGTTCAGAGCACACTACAGGTGCACCAAGTTTAAGCAAATAGTCTGACTAGGTGTAGATGAACCCACAAAGCCAACTGCTACTCCAGATTAGACACTAAACCCTCAAGGCATGTTTATTAACTAAGTGCACTAAAATAATCTCTGGTTTAGAGGTTCTGATTTTTAGTGTATGCATCAGGTAGTTCAATTGATCCATTTTTTAATTGATTTTTTTTTTTGCAATCAAAGCTTCACTGGGGCTTCATGCCTACACAATCCCACCACTCCTGGCAGACTTTTTAAAAAAATTATTTATTATTGGATAGAGTCAGCCAGAAATCGAGAGGGGAGGGGGGAGAGAGACAGAGAGACACCTGCAGCCCTGCTTCATCACTCACAAAGCTTTCCCCTTGCAGGTGGGGCCCAGGGGCTCGAACCCAGATCCTCATGCATTGTATCATGTGTGCTCAACCAAGTGTGCCACCACTCTGCCCCCAGACTTTTTTTTTTTCAAATGGAGGGTAAAAGGCAGAGGAGAGATATCACAGAACTGCTTCATGGCTTGTGAAACTTCTCTTTTTCATGGTGTTCCATGTGGTGGCTGGGTACTTGAACCCAGGTTTTTCATGCATGGCAAAACACGCACTCTGCTGGGTGAACCATCTCCCAGCCGTGTGTGTGTGTGTGTGTGTGTGTGTGTGTGTGTGTGTGTGTGTGTGTGTGTGTGTGTGTGTAAGGGGTGAACCATCTCCCAGCCGTGTGTGTGTGTGTGTGTGTGTGTGTGTGTGTGTGTGTGTGTGTGTGTAAGGGATAGAGAACCAGGACATCACTCTGGCATATGTGGTGCCAAGGATTGAACCCAAGACCTCATTGTTCAAGTCCAATGTTCTGTCCCCTGTGCCAACTCCTATAGATTTTTAAATACTTCCCACAAGCCTTGTCTTTCATGACCAGTGGTCTTTGGAAGTTAAGATCAACTATGGTGAACTGCAAAACAAGTTCTATAGTCAAGGCTTGTATGGTAATGGTATCACTTCTGCTTTAGTTAGAAATTTCTACAGTATATTGTGGGAAAATAAAGGGATCATGTGAGAGTCTCAGTTGAGGAAAACAAGGGTGACTTTGGAGACCATCAGTTGTCACTAATGGAGCCAAATAACAAAAGCCCTCCCCAGCCCAGCCCAAAGTGCAACAGTAAGACAGAGAAGGCCAACACCAATAACCTATTCGCAGTAGCCACCTTTTAGTTAAGCTGCCAAGCTTAACTAAATTAATTAAAGAAAAGCAAAAGCCTGTAACAAAACAAATGAACAAAAAAAAGCATCTTAGAGCTTGAGTTGTTTGTTTTGTCTTTTTGGCCAAAGGCTTTTGCTTTCTTTTCCTTTAAGTTTGTCTCACTGGACTTGGACTGGTTTGGTGTATTCCCAAAGCAAAGGACTCTGGGAAAGGAGGAGAGGGAGGAGGGGAGGGGCTTTTCTGTCTGGGTGCTTGATGGTGGAAAAGGCCCTACCTACTTTGGGGGTGTTTTGCAGACACCTGTCATGGTGAGATGTGAAAGTTTATCCATGTATCAACTGTACTGTAAATCATTAGAACCCCCCCCCCCAGGAAAATGACTAAAAAATAATCTCAAGCATAAAAGAAAACGAGTTGTGAATCAAGGGGCTGGCTGCCTTACTGTACTTCTGTGATAAAGCGAGAGGAGAGGACAAGGTCACAGTGAAAACTTATCCCTTGGTTTTTTTTTTTTTTCAAATATGATAGACAATGCTTTATTTAAATCATCAAAAATAACATTTTACAGAATAGGAACCATAACATAACTTTCATTACACAATAAAGCATAGTTGTAAAATCTCAAACAAGGCGGGCAAAGCTTTATTTAGATCGCCAAAAATACTGTTTTACAGAAAAGGAACTGTAACAAGCAAATGCATGGCTGAAAATGCTTTTTGTCATTTCATCAACTCCTCTAAGATATTTTAGGACTACTCTGCAGTTTCCCAGCAAAACTAAAATTTGCCAGAGTTGCTCAATTTCATCACAAGAAGAAAATTCAGAAAATTAATATTGCTTAATACTCAGAATCATAAAATATGGTATTGCTAAGAAACAAGTATAACATCTACTGAAGCAATCTAATGTATGCACATTTTCGTAAACGTTTCACTGTGAATTTAGCTATTCTTGTCCTGCCGTCACAGATGTTATATGCAGCGGCAAGCGTCAGATGTTGGAGCCCGTTCAGGCACCTAGGAAGTAATCATTAAAAGAAATAACTATAGTAAGCAAGCGACTTAAACTAGGCCCACCACTGCTACAGGATCCCTACCCCACCCCCAATTTGGAGTAGGTCTCCCATCAGCTCTGTCTATAAAGAAATCCCACCATCTCCTGTCTCCACCAGAAACCCAGAATACAAAGCTAGATAGAGAAGCTGCTCTTCTAAAACCTCAGAGATTCAATAAATTGCCCTGGGGTTCTTGGTGCTATAGTGTGCTTCACAGGCAGCAACATAGGCAGACTCTGGGAAGAAGTCATCATGATATTCTGCTAAAAACCTGGAAGAAGCAATAAATAGCCCTGATGATTATCCCAGTAAGAACTTATAAACCAGCAAACCAAACCTTAGCTTCCAACTGCCCTTAACATTTCACTCTTCTGATACGAGGAATTTAAAAGAGAATATGGCATTTAATTCTATATACTAATTACTTTCATTGCACATCCCTAGCTTCCACAATAATTACTATTTCATCAGGATCCTTTCAGTCTCATTATATACACAAATCAAAGAAACTAGACTTCTCTAGCTAAGAGTCCTGATTATGTAAGCTCTTACATGCAAAAGAAAGGAAAAGAAAAAGTCCTCTGATTATTTCTCCATTTCCTTCTTTTGAAAACAAACTATAAGGATTACAAACTTAACAAACATCACTTGAAAATTTACCGTGAGTATACAGATTAGCATAAGTTGGGGGCAGGGGTGAGAGGGGGATAGACTCTAGAATCAAGTGAACTTGTGACACAATAAATTAAATGGCTCTGTCAGGTGAAAGAAAAAACGTTTTTCCAAATTCGTAAATTATCAGCTGGTTATTTACCTTAACTCTAAATGAAACACAAAAATCCAACCTGTAAATAATGCTAATATTTAAATTAGTTTCTGTGCATGTAGCAAAGAATAGTTCAATGTACAAGGCACTCCTGAATAAAAAAAAAATGTGAAGCTATTATCAATCTTAATCACTTCTACTATACGAAGTTAATTTTCTATTCACATGGTTATAAAACTGGATTCTTCTCATGATAATAAAAATTTTACCAATGTACAATGAATAACCCTGATTTATAAACTGAATAATGGATAAAAGACCTCCTCCCAAACAAACAAACAAACAAAAACCCTGTGGTACAATTACAGTTAGAAGCAACCCATAAATAGGTAATAGGATTATTATAATAGAGAAGCCATAGGTGAAAAAGGTTTTAATAAAATAATAATAAATACCTCAGGAAGAGATCAAAGTGCTTCAGTAAAGCCTTCAGATTCTTCTCAGAAAATGACATCTTTCCAAGGATTTCTGGAAGTTTCACTGCATTAAGAAAGAATAAGCAAAACCATTAATTGATAGGACCTCACGGTATGATACACTCAGGGATAATCTGAGCTCTTATTTGTAATTCAAACAGTAACTAGAATCTGTATTATCAAAGTCCAAACTGTTACTGAACAAAGATATAGTGGCTATAAACCTAGAGCAAACCTTTATGAAATTTAAGATTCAGGGTCTTTTTTCAAAAGAAGTCGCCTTTCAATGATTTTTCTTAGCTCCCCAAATTACCAGAAGATATACATAATTAAACAAGCATGTTAAGAGTGAAACAACAAAAATCCCCCCGGGGGGGGACCAGAATTGCTTACCAAACAATCGCAGTAAATGTTGTGCCCCATAAATAAAAGAGGGTGGAGGTGGCTGGTCACTTGGGGGGTAACTATCAGGCACAAGTTTCCAGGAAAGGACCTGGGAAAGGCACAAAGAATACTCTGCTTTTATATCTGAATACCCCAGTAATCTACCAATCTCAACACAACTCTAGCAGAAATAACCTGTGCTATGACATTTTCAGGCTGGCAGACAGACATCACGAATCAAGTAGCCAGGGCAGAAAGTTGGAGGAAATATTAGCAAACCAATGTGAAAGTTCTAAGCTATTCTTGACTAACCCATGAAGCTGTTTATGGGCACAGTCTCAGACTATACTGAACAGGCGAGTATATCACATTGAAGGGAATCTGGCTTCAAAGTACATTTTGCTCAATACTTGCAAGAAAAAGGTATACATATAATGTTGATAATTATGTAAATAAACATCAAAACATATGTGCCAAATGTTTTGTTGATTTCTTAGGACAGTTAGGATTTAGGGACAGCGGCGGATATATGTATGTGTTTACCATACAGATTACATATTAGCATATAATAGTTTTCTGCTTTAATTTTCTCAAAACACTCCATGTTTCCTTACTTTCTTGTTATGCTAGATTCACTTCGGAAGTTAATCTGACCCCCTGAGTCAAGTGAAAATAGAACTCAACCCTGGTAAGTGATTTCTTTACTTTAAAATTCAGCAATGAAGGTAGATTTGGAGTTTATGTTAAAGTGACAGTTGTCACTCAAAACTTTGATAAACTTCCATAGAAATAATTCAGCAAGTTACAGAACTATTCTACAGAGCTGCCATTTTGCTTTTATAGTCTAGCAAATCTAATTAAGAAATAACAGGGCCAAAAGAAGCCCTCTATAAGACAAAACAAAAAGGATAACCTAACAGCTGCAGATATGGTGGGGTAGTCAGTTTAACAAAGTGAAATTGCTGAAGCTAACAAGTGCCACCACAATCTGATTCAGTGCTGAAGGTCCTAGCTTTAGTCCTTGCTTCATGAACCCTCACTCCTGTGTTGTAGAATGTTCAAAACTAGGAGTGGCTTTAGATCTTCACGTTACCCCCGGTGCCTCGCCCTATGTACACTGCTGAAGCTTGGGAACTACGTTAGACAGTGGTATCCAAAGTGAACTTAGAAGGATCTATAGTTACGGGAGACGCAGTGCGGTGCACATGTGCGTGCAAAAACAGGTCATGTAGCTAGTGCTTTACCCCATTAAGTCCTATATTTCAATACAGTGTATCACCTCTTTATTAAAGATACATTTCACAGTGAAAACAATAGGTTTCTAATGTAGGACTTTTCAACGGGTATGCATGTGAACCATCTGTAGATGTGAACAAGAAATGTGTGAGAAATACTCCTGATGCAGTGGGGCAGTGAATGGCATGGAAAAAAAGCCATGGATGGTTTTGATACAAAGCCCTGGTCAGAACTCACTGCAACAGAGACATTTACAATGGTGGGAATTCATTAAGTTTTCAGAGGCGCTGTGAGAGTCAACCGAACTCCAACCATATACTACAACAGTCAACTTTTTCACTAGAAGGTGCAGTTTTCCTTATAACCACCAGGTGGTAGGCTCATCAGTGGGACAGACGAGTTTTAAATGAAACATGTTCCTTTTAAATCATAACACTTACAGGGTTTTGTCTGAAAAATAGGGCATCTGGGACTTTTTGTATTAGAACTCTCCTTCCCTCAAGTAGCACTGTAACACAAATCGATTTTTTTAGCTTGTCTAGCAGGTTGGCCAACTATATCTATCTGGCCAGCTAGCTCAAACCCAAAAGATTTGACAGAGACCATATGGCCCTGCAAAGCCTAAAATATTTACATTAATATCTTTTGCAGAAAAAGTGAGTTGGCACCTGTTGTGTAAAATGAAAATGTCCATATTCCAAATGACTGCACTCATTTGAAATAGAATATGCAGACCATTAGAATTCTAACAATTTCGTCATCTTGACCACAAAATCCAGAATGTTACACATCATCATATAAATACTTGTATTAATTTCCATAGCAAGAACCACATGACGGTTCTAAGGAACCCTGATTTCCTCCTGCATGACATAAGCAACCAAAAAAGGAAGGGCTCGCTGGGAAAGAACAACGAACACTAACTCTTTACCTCATTTATTTCATTCGTTCTTCTGCCTTCAAAGCCAGCAAACACAGCGCTCCCTTCCTTGCTAGGAGTCAGAGGGACAGGCGAGGAGGACCTGCTATGCACAGGTGTCTCTTGAAAGGGAAAGTATGGTAATCATTTGCCTGCAAATCACATGGCTACTGTATCAGAGACTGACAGAAGACCAGCAGCCCAGCAGAAACACTGTTATCACCTCCAATAGTAACACTTTCCTATTATAAAAGGCAGTGTCTGGAATTTTATTTGTCAAAAAAGGAAAAAAAGGAAATCAGTTACCAGTGTGTGCTACAGCGTGATGAACCTTAAATACACCAAGTGAGAGAAGCCATAAACAGATAGTCACATACTGATTCACTGGTAAGCATTCATGGCAGAGGAGGAAGATCCATTGGGAGAGGAAGTAACTGCTAAGGAACTTGGCAGATAGAGCTGAGCCAGCTCCCCACTACAGAGATGAAGGCTTGGTGGCTGCCTTCGGTCCCACCACCCACTCAGAGGTTAAGGAAAATGTCTCAGGAGCCTAGTCAAGGCCATACTTTTGTGCTCTGTTCCCAATGGGCAAATCTGGGTGTGACTGTGTGCTTACCCTGGTCTTCCCCCAACCTCTCCTGCCAGCTGGACTCTTGAGGAGCACAGTTTTGACCCAATCCAGTAGACTACATGTCTGTGCTCCCTTGTGGCTTTCCCACCCCGGAAGAGGACCTACTCTTTTCCAGGTGTAGGAACAGTTTGGGCATGCTGGTGGATGTGTCCTGCTGTCGACGCTTGGGCTGAGGTGAAGCACTACTCTCAGATAGCCTGTCACAATTGGCAGAGTGACGCGTTGAGCGCCTCAGGGACTGCAAGGCTTCTGGCTCTGCTTTGCGCCTTTTAGGAGTGGCTGGCTCCCCTGTCGTCAGCTGACTTTCTGTGGACTGTGGTGTGGATGGATTCAACAAAGGTGGACTTGGAGAAAGTTCCTCTTGGCTCCTGGAGAAGATAAGAAACCATCACATATGACAACCTGATCAGAACCTGAAGGGTCCAGATAGGACAGGACAGAAAGCATTCTCTATTCCAGTCCAGAGGGGTTATACATTTACACTCTAATGAGCCGAAATAAATTATTAATGAGCGAGAAAGAGGAAAAAGAGAAAAGAGGGAGAGAACCAGAGCATCACTTTGGCATATGTGATGCTGGGGATTGAACTTGGGACCTCATGTTTGAGAGTCCAACACTTTATCCACTGTGCCTCCCTCCCAGGGTACAACAAATGGAATTTCCAGAAAGGTATGTTAGCAGTCTGGGAGCTGGTGCAATGATTACAGCACTGGACTTAAAAGCATGAGGTCCCAAATTTAATCCTTGACATTGCATATTCCAGAGTGGTGCTCTGTTTTCTTTTAAGGGGGGGGGGCAGGGTGGTGGTGCACGTTGTCGAACACACGTTACAATGCAGAAGGACCCAGGTTTGAGCCCTCAGTCCCCACCTGTAAGGGAAAAGTTTGCAAGTGCTGAAATAGTGCTGCAGGTATCTCTCTCTCCCTCTCTATCTCCCTTCCCTCCAATTTCTATATCCAATAAATAAATCCAATATATCCAATAAATAAGTCTACATATCCAATAAATAAAATTTTTAAGAAAGAAGAAGAGTAAACAAAGTCATTTGTAATCTACTCAACTCTAGGAGGCATGCTGGCATTAATGATGGTGGTATTACTTTTTATATGTGTCTTAAGCATTGTGATTCTCAACTGGGAGTGATACTGCTCTTCCAGGAGACACTGGTACTCTCTGGAGTCCTAACTGGGAGGGGACTACTGCCATCTAGTGGATGAATGCTTCATAACAAGTCTACAATTCATAGGACAGCCCCATCACACACACACAAAAAAATAGTCAGATTCAAATTACCAACAGTGCTGAGAAACCATGGTGGAGAGAATAAGGTCTCTTCTTTCACAACAGTATAAATATTTGCATAACTATAGGAACAATACATTTTGGCCAACCGTTGTGGGAATGCAGTTCATCCCAGACACAAGGAACCTAGACGCTTAGAGTATGGAACACATATCCTTAATGAGCGAATGACACACGCCTCACAACTTGGGCAGGCGGAAGAGATGGTCAGGAGGCAGAGAAACGCAACGGGAACGGAAAGGGAGAAGCTTCCTGTCTGGGAAGTTGTTTGTGCCTCCGGGGCAGATATGGCAGGGACGGGATGAACAAAGGCTAACAGTAAGCAGGCAAGAGGAAATAGAGGAAACCATGAGGGCAAAGGTAGCCAGCATAACCTAAACTGTCTTCGTGAATAAAAACTACCCAAGGAGGCAGCTACTTTTTTTCCATTGTAGAGGCAAGAAGCAAGAGGTCTACAAGACACCTCCCAAGTCCGACTACCAGTGAGGGAGCTGAAGGTAATTCTCCATCTGTCCTTCTCAGGTGGTAAAAGGTGGACAGAACTGCTCAACACCCAAGCAAGTTCTCCACTCTGGAATCCTCATGTGGTAAAACCTGAGACATTTGAGAGTGAATGGGAACTTAGCTTGGCCAAGGAGAAGGCCACCAGTATAGCCACTTGGCAGTCTTTGCCCTTCAACATACATGGTGGCCCGTGGCATCAGCTGACAATCTTCAAACACAGATTCAACTACTTGACACCTGCCACCTGAGGATCTAAGTGCAGGCTATTTAACTTACCTATTAACAGTTGTGGTACTTTCCTTAATTGGAAGAAAAAATTTGGACGAAGTCACCTTTTTATACTGAACTTGTTCATATGGATAAAGCAAAACCAAAGGGAGAGTGTAATCAAAGGTTATTCTTAATCCATCCACCATCTCCTTACAGAGGTCAACACTGGGAGGATTAAAAAGAAGCAATTAGAAGTGCAGTAAAGTAATAGAGACTTCCCAAATCTCACACGTAAGCTGCAATCGTTCTAATAAGGCGGAGTGCTAAACTCTATCCACTATACCTACACATGAAGAATGAAATGAACTTGTAAATGATAACATTACATTATTAAATGGGAATAGCAATCTCCACTTTAAAGAGCAGCACATCTGCTAGTAATCTTAACCAACTGCACTGAGCACAAATGAGTATATTCAGTGCTGATAAGGAGCCTGAGCAGCCTGTGCTGCAGGAGGTGGACAGACCCCAATCACTGGGAGCTGCAGGGCACCCCAAGAACTCTTCCTAGCACTTGCTTCAACTTGGAACACCTACCTGTCTGACTCTACTCCAGCCGGGTCACGTGTGCAAGGCAGGCTACGACGACGATTACCCCGACTGGAATAAAGACTTGCTTTATAAACAAGTTTTGATAAAATTCTCATCATCCATTCTGGTGCTTCTCAAGGAGAAAGAGTTATTTCCCTAAATTATATCACTGAAAGACCTGCATCCAGACCACATATCTCAACAATTACTGAACATTTCAAAACAGGGACAATATTTTGATATTCAATTGGTTATTAATGTACTTATTCATAGTTAAATTATTAAGTGATACAGTAAATTAAAAATACAAGTAACTGAAAAGGAGAGAGTACTACCTGTTCTAAATTGAAGTCACTTCTCTAATATACAAAGAGAACCACGAGACACCAATCCCCTCCCACCCAACTCACTTCTTTTCTGCTGGAATATAATGCACATTCATGTTGGCGTGTGGCATAACATGATGGTGACGAGGCCTCTCATTGGCTGAAAAGGCAGCATTGATAGCGAAATGCTTCACATAGGATTCCAAAATAGTTATGATGTTGGTCTGGCATGGAAGTTTCACTAACTGTTAACAAAAATATAGACACTTGATGTATGCATCCCATTGTATACACTATAGACTCCAAGTCATTTTTAACTAAAAATAAAGCCAGTTCTGTTCAAACAGCATCTTCTGAATGTATTTTGAAGTTGATTTCTTCTCCTATTCATTATATCCCTGTGTAGATCAGAGCATTGACTTTGAAAACAGATGTAAGCATCATTTTACTCCTATCTTAGTGATCCATTAGAAACACCCAGGGAGCCTCTGAGTCCATATGGACAGCCAGACCTTTTATGGCTTAACCTCTTGGTTGAAGCCCAGGCACCAGGATTTTGCAAAGGTCCCTAGGGGACTCTAATGGGCAGCAAGAGGTGAGAAAAACCAAGTACTTTTATCAGTGCATAGTATCACTGGCAGAAAACTTTAAAGCCTGACTTAGCACAAAATTCAAAAATATAAATCTCATTCCTTTAAGATTCTCAAATGTTTGAATTTGTGATTTCAAAGCACGGCTAAATAGAAGCTCTATGATAAGCTATGTGTCCCCTCCACCGTGTACCCGTTTCCTCCTGTTGATATAATAACAATCGTCCTCAAGCTTCTTCTTCAAAACTTCAGGGATTTCTATAGTAATTGTTCTTTCTTCCATTTCCCTTTTTGCGTGCAGACCTGGTTCTTCTTTCTGCAAATGCACAATTCCATTTTAACTACACAGAACAGGTGAGTATACCCAAAGAAAAATTAGTACAGGAAATACGCTACACAGCAAGCCCAGTTAACCCCCAGAGTTTACACCAGTAATGATGCACAGGTTTGCAGGAAAAGCACCCTTATGACCAACACTTAACTTACTTTAGAATTGTGACGAGACTGCAAAAGTTTACAGTTTCTTCTCCATTGAAACTTAAAGTAATAATAACTTTGTATTCAAACTTAAAAGTGATACTAACTTTGAAGGTAGGCAGAAGATACCAGCATTTACAAGTGAAACAATATGCAAACTAAGTATACAGTTTCATTGGAAAGAAGCAACTATGACTTGTAGAGACACAGAAGAGTCAGGTTCAAATAGTGACTAAAAGTAAGGGCAATTTTCCCTAAAATAGAAAGTACAATTTAACATTGCTAAAAAAAAAAAATGTAGTTTTATAAAATGATTCACAGCTGGAAAATGTCAACACATTATTTCACCACTAAAATATGCACAAAGAGATTTTGTTTTTGTTTTTACAATGAAAACTTTATACCACTTTGGCCTTTTCTTCAGTCTCACTTTCTTCACTTAGTTCTTCATCCTTTTCTTCATTACTGTCAGAGGAACCTCTTATTGCTAGGCAAAACAAAAAATATCAGGCAGATCTGCATTACAGACTTCCCTAAACCTTACGCAGCTTTTAAGGGTGTGTGCACTCTTTACTACTGGTTATAATAAACTGTGGCACTCTGTATATTTTAAATGTTGAAAACAAATAGTGTACCTTTCAGAATAGAAATTTATTCAGAAAAGATATAACACCAACTGCAATGGAAACAAAACCACACAAGTAAATGCCCTGAAGGTATTTAGTCACCAAGGATCTGATGGTTCCCAGTTACATTCATTCCTCAGACTGGCCAAGACTCACAAATCTCAAGGGAAAAAAAATCCAAAATAGCACTGTAAGAGATTTTTGTAAGGACACACCCAGATGGCAGCGCTCATGAATCTGACTGATGTGGTCTAATTATGGACGTCTGAGTTTGTCAAAAACAAAAGGGGCAGATGCCATATGTAATGAGCTGAAAGTGTGTCCCTCCCAAGGACTGTCGCACCATCCCACCCCATCCCATCCTGCACTAGCCAAGAATTAGGACAAGGTAAATTTTAGCCATGGAAACTGAAGTCAAGCTACTCACGGTTTTCATCATTTTCGTCTTTTTCTTCAAGGGGGGGGCGTTTCAAGACAGAGTCAACACCAGGCAACCTACAACGCTTTTTCTTTTTTCCTGTATTTCTCCTGTTAAAGACATGACGGGAGTAAATTTTGATTCTGACTGATGTGGGTCTCACGGTAAACACGAGATGTAACAACAGTGACTTCAAGTACCCCCCCAGAATTAACACACAAATGATAATCTCCATTTCAGAGTATCATGCAGTAACTTCTCTGAAAAAAAACAGCCCCTAAGCAGCCCAGAGGGTAGAACAGTGGGGAAAGCACTGAACTCTCCAATGTGAGTCCCAAGTTCAGTCCCTGGCACTGCATATACCAGAGTGAGGTTCTGGTTCTCTCTCTGTCTCTCCTCTCATCTCTCATTAACAAACAGGTCTCCTAAAAAAAGAAAGGAAACACAGGAGTTACTTAGAATGCAAGAGAAACCCTCTCCACTAACATATTTTACAAACAAAAATGAATAAGCTATGTTTGTCATAGTTCTACACCATGAAAATTTTGAACACTAAGAGGAAACATGCTGACGGTGGGGGGAGATAAAAGACTCGTGCCTGATGGCCGATTTTCCAAAGTCCCAGTTCAATGCCCCACACCACCATAAGCAAGAGATGAGCTGAGCAGTGCTCTGGTTTAAGGGGGGGGGGAGGGAAGAAGGAGGAAGGAAAGAAAGACCGAATAACAAGCATTTATATCATGTCTGGTTTTCTTACAGGCGAGCCACAGCTTTCCTTGCCAGTTTCCGCTGTAATCTCCGATTTTCATCTGTGTCAGGAAGGACATGGTCTTCAGCTGCCCATCTGTCCCAGCTTCTCAAAAAGGAAAAAGAATGTAAAGGTCAGTATTTTTGTTCAATATGAAACAAATGCTAAGAGACCCTTACAGAAAGATGTGTTCCAGAACCAATTACATTTTAGAAAACTGAAGTATTTTAAAATCACAAAAGGGAGTCAGGCGGTAGCGCAGCAGGTTAAGCACAGGTGGTGCAAAGCACAAGGATCAAGGATGGGCTCAAGGATCCAGGTTTGAGCCTCTGGCTCCCCACCTGCAGGGGAGCTGCTTCACAGACAGTGAAGCAGGTCTGCAGGTCTGTTTATCTTTCTCTCCCCCTCTCGGTCTTTCCCTCCTCCCTCCATTTCTCTCTGCCCTATCCAACAACGACGACAACAATCATAACTACAACAATAAAACAAAGAGGGCAACACAAGGAAATAAATATTTTTTAAAAAAGAGTCATAAAAGGGGATGAAAATAAATGGGGGGCAAAAGGAACGGTACAAAGAACCAAAAGGGGTTTCAGAATAACTGAGAGATTCCAAATATAATCGACTTAAAGTTAATTATTTTTCAGAACCGGCAAGGTCTAGTAACAAAGCCAAAACAAGAAATGAAGCTTTGCCATAAGTTTCTAAAACTTAACAAAGAAGTTTGTAATGTTCTTGAGCTACATACAGTGCCAGTTTTCGATACAGTCTTAGAAGTACACTCACCTTCTGTTCCAACCATTAAAATGAATTAGATATTCCGGGATCTTTCTGCCTTTTTCGTCTTTCCCAGTAATAACATCGACAATCTGAAACCAGGAAATGTTGCCCACAAAGAATAGAACATACGGAATGTTAGAAACGAGATTAAAAAAAAACAGATCATAGACCTTTTATTAAGAGAAAACAAAGCATTCTCTCTTTTTTCAGACTGAGAGCTAGGTTGCAAACATTTTCCTTTCAATTCCATTTTTGCCCCTGAATGGATGTCTCAAAAAAGGAAACATCCCTCTAGCCCCCCCGTGATTGGTCTCGGAATGTGAGAGAAAATTCAGCTTCGGGAACCATTGGCGGGTCTGTTTGTCATTAACCAAGTCTTGGCCAGACAAGAGAGCCGCATTCCTGAGACCTCTGGGAGTTGTAGTCTCCCAGGACCAGCTGCCTCCTAGACGGGGATGGCATGCTGATTATGCCATCACTCCCAGCGGTGTCCCCTGAGGGAACATCTGGAACAAATGATAGGGCGTGTCACTCCTGGGGAGACAGAGGGCGGGGAGGAAGGAAGAACAAGTTAAAGGCAGGGGGTACAGGGGCAGGCTCCAAGAGAGGACCCCAGACAGACCACCAGACAGACTCGGGAACCTGGGCCAACACCCACCCTGGGACCGCGAGGCCCACTCCCCCCGCATCCCCAACCTCGTGTGTCGGGCCTGGGTGGGCAGGTCCGGGTGGGTTGAACCCCCAGAGGCAACCAGGCCCTGAGGGCCTAAGGCCCCGGGCCAGCCCTGAGCTCAGGTTGGGGACCTTGGCTGGGGCCCAGGCCCGACTTTTCCAGGGGCACCGCGGCAAGGACTTCACGGGTCAGTGGCCAGCGCTGGGCCGCTGTCGGTAAGGACCTGGGTCGGCCGGTCAGCGGCCCGCGCCGGGGCCCAGGCGGCGCTAGGCCGCGCCGGAGGAGCTGAGCGGAAAGGCGAACGTAGCCGTTGCCGGAGCCTCCCGAAAACTGCCGCTATCACCTCGCCACGGCGCCCGCGCGAGACAGTGGACAGTGACGTGTCCTGTCGCGCGTCGCCGGAAGCGGAAGCCCCCCGCGCCCCACCTCCACGAGCGCCCTCTGTCGCTCACGCGGGGCCGCGCAGGCAGAGAAGCCGCGCGCGCGCGCGCGCGCACGCGCGCGGGGTGGTGCCCGGTCGCCCCGCAGCTGCTCAGCGCCATGTCCCGCGCAGCCTCCGCCTCCGCCTCCGCCTCCGCCTCCCGACCCGGGTCCCGGGTCCCGGCCCGCGCCTCCTCCCCGGCCCTTCGCGGTAGCACCTTGGCATCGTACAGCACTCGCGCCTTGGTGGGGTCAGGCTCGAAGCACAGCACTTTATCCCCAGAGTGGAATTTAAATGTCATGCCCTCGCTCGCGCTCATTTGCTCATCGTGGCGGAGGGCGAGGCTGCGGGGCGGGTGGATCGCGCGCGGGGGTGGGGGTGGAGGTGGCGGGGGGGGGGGGACGGGGAGGTGGTGCCCGCGGCGAGGGGGGGAGGGAGCGGGACTGGACTGGCGGAGATCGGGGCTGGCCCGCCCTGGCCCCGCCTCCCTCATCCCGCCCCCGCAACTCCCCCCACCCCCGCCACTGCGGGCCTAGGGTAGGACGGGGTGTGCACGGCCCCGCACTATCGTGGCCCCAGCGGGGTGCGCCTTCTGAGACCCGAGTTGGCCACTGGCTGTCCCTCGTATGGGGAGCACTCTCCTACCCGGTGTGGGGAACTCTTAGAGGGCGGGCAGCCCTCCTCGCGTGGATGCTGCTGAGTGGGAGACCGGCTGGCAGCTGCCCTGGGGGGGGGGGGCTCCGTGACTACTCCGCGCCTGCGGCAGGGACTGCATGGGACCGGGTGGCAGGGGAATGAATAAATTCAGGGGCTCACTTGGGCGACTAGCAGGTGCCAGATCTGAAGCCTGTATGCAGTGGGCAGCAAGGCTGAAAGGTCCTTCCCTGGTGGTTAACATCTTAAGTCTCCTTTACCGCAGTCTCCCCACACCCAAGCACTCTCCAGATGTGTCTAGACATGGCAACCCTCTCAACACAGGAAGGTGGTGGGGCCTCTATGGGGGAACTGCTCAGCGGGGTGAAGCACAAAGGACAAGTGTCCTTCTCCACCTGTGTCGGGTGGAGATGCCAGAACTGCAACCATGGTTTTTCTCCAAGTTGCGCTTTATCAGGGATGAGCTCTTGATGGCCTTTTCCGTAAACAACAGTGGAGCAATATGGTTCAAATCATTGGTGTCATGGATAGCCCAGAAAAAGCTTGGGAGCAACACCCTTTTCCCTATCCCGCTAAAGCCTTCTGAGTCTGGAACCTACAAAAGACCCACCAGCAGCCCTCCTCTGCGTTATGACTCACCCAAGACAGCTCTGTTCCTAGTGCAGCTGGAGCATCCATTTGCCTCTTAGGTGTGAGGGTAGTTAGTGAACCTGGTGTGCTTTGGGAACCAGTTTCACATCTGTCACTTCCTAGCTTGTGACAAAATTATGGGACACATTGTTTTGGGTTTTTTTTGACATTGCAAATGAAGGTAATAGGGTTGTCTTGGGAAATTCAGTCTGTTTGGTGTACCTGTCTTTGTGTAATGTTTGCTGTAGAAGTGCCAAGTAAGTGCTTATTGTTCATATTAAGCGTCTCTCCTCCACCACACATCTCTGCCCCTCATTCAACTATTTATTTTGTGTTGGATGTTGGACACAGAAAATATAGACAGAATTGATATTATCCCTGGTCTCAAGAGGACATGTTTCATGTAGGGCAGAGCTGCGTACAAGCCACTGCAAGCAATTGTGCGCGCCACTCAACTGGTGGAAAGAGAGTAGGCACAAGCGCTTCCTCTCCCCAGTGGCACGAGGAGTATCAAAAAGGAACTCCACAGAGGCAGTCGCTCTAGTTAAATGATACAATGAAACGTGTTAAAGTTAGTGTTTATTAGAACATACCACAATCGGAGCCCATCCCACTCTGACCAGTCCAGTTTCCAAGTCGTACTTGGTTTGGTTTCCAAGTCGGACCTGACCCAGTTTCCAAGTCAGACTTGGTCCAGTTTTCTGTTGTTTCTTAATATAACGTACTTCCGGTTCGGAGGCGAACCAGGCCCAATTTCCTTGACCTACCGGACCTGGATTCTAAACCCAAACTGGTTGGCCCCAGGGTCCCATTGAATTCCACTGGTTTTCTGACCCAGTAAAAGCGAAAAGAAATGCTAAGTAAATGTCTGAAAGACTATACCACTGGGCCTCGACCTCCAGAGACCAGCATGCTCCTGGGACCATGCAGGAACTTTCCTCAAGGGGCTGCTGGGGTCCCTGGCCGCTCTTCCATATCACAGCTGCTAACAAAAAGTTTTGAGGCATGATAACCTTTTGGAGAGGCCTTGGGCCAAAAACCGATTCCAGTAAGGGGAATGGGAGCAAGAAGGAAATAGAAACACCAAAAAACGGGGCCGGGCAGTGGCACACCTGGTTGAGCGCACACATTACCATGCTCAAGGACGTGGGTTCCAGCCCCCAGACCCCACCTGCAGAGGGGAAGCCTTGCAAATGGTGAAGCAGGGCTGCAGGTACATGTCTCTCCGCCTCTCTTCCTCCCCCTCTGAATTTCTCTGTCCCCATCCAGGAAATAATTAAAAAAAAAAAAAAAAGAAAGAAATTACCAGAATAGGTGCTCTGGGTGATGGTTTTATAGAGGAGGAAACAAAGGTACTGATTGGCTGGTGGTGACTTAGGCTTAGCTAGATGGCTGCTGGTGATTGGTTGTCCTTAGTTGTATTGCGACCTTGAGGCATTCAGTTTAGATTCCACAGCCAGCCTTAGTTTTACAGCCACCTTGAGCTAATGACCTTGTTTAATTTACGCTCTTGAGCGAAGTATACAAGGCGTTCTCTAGCTTTTATGGGAGATTCAAGGATTAACATAGCCCCTTTTCTTTCTTTCTTTCTTCCTTTCTTTCTTTCTTTCTTTCTCTTTTCTTTCTTTCGCCTACAGGGTTATTGCTGGGACTCTGTGCAGGCACTGTGAATCCACTGCTCCCACTCTCCCTTGTGTTTTCCTTTCGCTTTTATTTGACAGGACAGAAGAGAAATTGAGAGGGGAGGGGAAATAGAGGAGAAAGATAGACATCTGCAGACCTGCTTCATCTATTGTGAAGTATCTGCCCTGTAGGTGGGTACCAGGGGCTCGAATCAGGACCCTCGTTCATGGGCCATGTGCGTTTAGCGGGGTGCGCCACTGCCTGGCCCCTGCCCCATCCTCATCCTTCATGTTTCTTACATCACAAGGCTTTTACTTTCTCATACTGGGCTACCTTGTGAGTGACTGGCCCACAGATGTCCCATCTCTCAGCAACAGTGAGATGTGTTCACATGGCAGACCCAGTTAGTTGCTCACCAGTGGCCTTCAGCTGTTTCCAGTCCTTGGCTACTGGCAAAAGCCTAGTTTTCTATGTGTGTTTGACCTTCCAATTTCTCCTAGTAAATCTCCCACCAGGATTCAAGCAGGGTGAAGCTGGCTTTGGCTAATGTAGTAGGGCTTGTTTCTAAGTATACACTTGAAATAGTCGAAGAACTTTAGAAACCTCCTGTTACCAGGCTTTCACACTGGTTCCTCGGTGCCCACCGTAATTCTGGTGTGCAGGTCTGGGACTCTTTCTCCTGCTATACAACTGGGCTGTTTGTAGCCGAGTGACACATTCCTGGTTAGTTGGAGAAACTTATGGACCAAGGGAACAGGGAGGAGGAGGGCACTCCTGGAAAAGAATATTCCTCTCTCCAAAAGAAAAGCACAGGTGGCCTAGACTTCTCTTTCCACACTAGGCTTTATTGTTTTCCAGGGGATGTTGATTGGTGGTCTAGTAATCTTGTCTTCCGGAAATCAACTATCCCTAATGCTTTGAGGATAAGGACTAAATATGTTAGAGTAGGCTGTGCTCTCCTGGGCTCTTGCTGGGTTCTTAAGCCTCTGACTTTGGAGTTAACAAACCCTGCTACCCAAGCTCAGGCTTCTTGCTAGGTGATTTAATAACCCTCTGTGCAGCCCAAACAATTCCAACGATACCTCTTCTGCTAGCACTCCGCATATTCTCTGCTGGTAATTTTGGTGACAGTGGTGAAACAGATTTCCTACAGTGAGAATACATATTTACCGAGGACTTAATATTTAATGTTTGAAGTAGTAATTCACTGGGGCCAGGCAGTGGTGCACCTGGTTGAGTGCATACATTACCATGCTCAAGGACCTGGCTTCAGCCTGTCTCTATCTGCAGTGAGGATAGTTCACTAGCTGTGAGACAAGCAGTGAGTGTTACAGCTATTTCTTTTTCTCTCTCCCTCTTTGTACTCCCCCCCGTTTCTCTCAGTGTTCGCTAATAAAAATAATAATAAAGGGGGGGGAAATAGTTGCCTGGAGTAGTGGAGTCATCTGCAGGCACTGAGCCCCAGTGATAACCCTGGTGATAGTGAGAGAGAGAGAGGGAGAGTGAAGGAAAGAGAGATAGAAGAAGAAGAAGAAGAGGAGGAGGAGGAGGAGGAGAAGGAGGAGAGAGAAGAGGAGGGGAGAGAGAGGAGAAAGGAGAAGAGAGGAGAAGAGAGGAGAGGAGAGAAGAGGAGAGGAGAGGAGAGGAGAGGAGAGGAGAGGAGAGGAGAGGAACAGTATTTCACCGGTATTCAGAATTACAGTTGCCTTGGGGATGAAGGGGAAACTAAATGACCATTTATGGTATTGTTTCAACTGAAATTTCTGTTTTGTGTTAGAAGCAAACTTCAGATAAGTTTTCTAATTCATGGATTATGAGCAACCTAGGACCTTACAACTTTAGCCTATTTTATGCTTTTCACCTTATTTTTTATACCTTCTCTTTAAATTTTGTGCTTTGGTAATAATGCAGACTTGCAGTCCAAGAATGTATTCTGTGGTTAACAAATATAATGATACAAAGTTACAGTAACCCCTTTACAGAAGTTGTAATATTTCACAATCCTTAGTCTATGTCCCGGCTCCTCAAAACAAGTCGAGTGACCTTTGCTCCTTGGTTCCCACCCGCAGCTTTTGAAATAATAGAGGGAGACACTTTTAAGATGAAACTACATTCTCTACTTGGCAGCTTCATTATGCAGAAAAGGTTCCTAGATACTGACAATACCCTCCAGCCCAAAACCATGAGGAGTACACTGTCGGGGCCTGGTCAGTGGTGCACCTGGCTACTGGCACATAGTACTAAGCGCAAGGATGAGTGCAAGGATCTGGGTTGGAGCTCCGGGCTCCCCACCTGCAGAGGGGACTCTTCACAAGCAGTAAAGCAGATCTGTAGGTGTTTCTTGCTCTCTCTTTGTCTATCCCCCCACCCATTCTCAATTTCTTTCTGTCCTATTCAATAATAATAATAAAACAATGGCCTCCAGGAGCAGTGGGTTTATGATTTAGTTGTAGTGCTGGCACCTAGCCCCAGTGATAACCCAGGAGGAAAAAACAAGGAAACACTGTCCAGCTTCAAGGGACATGTTGCTGTAGTCAAGGAGAAGGCACAGCAAGAAAGTTTTGCAAGGGGTTCTCAGCGGGGGTGGGTGAGGAGAAAGTACTAGAAAACTTGAAGTTCTGCTAGGTGATTTGGAGTGAAGTCAAGGAATTAGGCCTCTGCTCTGCTCTAGACTGGATTCTTGTCAGGAAGAAGGGCCTTTAGACTAGTTTTCGGTTTTACCTATATTTTATTAGACCTTGGTTTCTGTTTCATTACTTTATACTTTTGTATTCTATTTTTTAAAAATTTATTTAAAAAATGGAAATATTGACAAGACCATAGGATAAGAAGGGTACAATTCCACACAGTTTCCACCACCAGAACTCCCTGTCCCATCACCTCCCTTGATAGCTTTCCTATTCTTTATCCCTCTGGGAGTATGGACCCATGGTCATTGCGGGATGCAGAAGGTGGAAGGTCTGGCTTCTGTAATTGCTTCCCCGCTGAACATGGGCGTTGGCAGGTCCATCCATACTCCCAGCCTGTCTCTCTCTTTCCCTCATGGGGCTGGGCTCTGGGCAGGCAGGGTTCCAGGACACATTGCTGGAGTCCTCTGCCCAAGGAAGTCAGGTTGTCATCATGGTGTCATCTGGAACCTGGTGGCTGAAAAAGAGTTAAGATATAAAGCAGAACAAATTGTTGACTAATTATGAACCTAAAGGCAAGAATATTGCAGATGAAGATTTGGGGGTCTCCATTTTGGAAAAAGCTAGTAGGTCTATTTTAGGTCTATTCCAAGGGGCCCATGGCTTTACTAGTTTTTGCCTGGGTCCAACCCCTAACATGCAGGTGGACACAGGTTATTGTCTGGGGAGATGGTGTCATAGTTGGAAAAAGGACTAGAAAGCTGGGTCAGGAAAGAGAGTGAGTAGCTCCCAAATCTGGGAAACGTTTATAAATAGAGTTAAGTGTAAACCCCATGGATTTGAACTGGGGCTCATATTCAGCATGGGAGCCTATGTAACCTCTGCATCCCTGTAGGTCTGAGCTCGCATTCTATGGTCACGGCTAGGAACATTCCAGGTTGCAACCATAGTTCTTAGTAGTTCTGCTTCCCCAGAATCCCACCTCACTCCCTCTGAAGGTACCAGCCATAAACTGCAAAATCATAGCTCCTGCACCTTTGTCTCTGCTCTCCCTACTAGTCTTGTACCCATGGAATCGCCAAAGTATTTCAAAGGCATCCAGTCCAAAATGGAACTCTTCACCTTCTGTGTATATCACTATCCCTCCTATTGTTCAAGCCATATATCTGATGCTACCTGTCGCTGGGGAGCCAGAGACGACCTGAACTGCCCCTGCGGCTCCAGACAGACTATGACCCACATAGTCAACGACTGCCACCTCTCCAGATTCAAAGGAGGTCTCGAAACTTGACATCAGGCTCAACCTGACGCTGTTGACTGGCTACGGAAGAAGGGCAAACGCTAGAAGAAGAACTGAGTAGCTCTTTACGTGTGAAGTCATGTTTGACACTTCCTTTCTCTCAGTTCTTTCAGTAATACTGCACCTAGACCTAGTATCTAAATAACCTGTTACTCCACCTCTTATGCTGCTGCCCTCATCGCAACCACTGCCAGCTCTTTCGGTATAAGACAGAAACCTAGCTACATGCCTTGAATTCAGCCTGAACACCAGTACTGGTTTTGCACATTGTAGTGCTATGAGTCATTGAATATTTCAACCTACCCTAATACTCTAACCATCTTCTTTCTTTTTTTTTTTTTTTTTTGATACTCTAATCTTCTGATCTCTCAAGGACTTCCCTTGCTTTTAGAAAAAAAAAAGTGGTTTGGTTTACAAAGCATTGTGTAAAGTTTGCTTGGAAACGAGAAGGACCAGAAATAATCAAGAATAGGAAAGAAAGAATCCTAGGGCTGAGGGAGATCGCTTAATGGTTATGTAGAAAGACTCTCATGCCTGAGGCTACTAGGTCCGGGATGCAGTCCCCGGCACAACCTTAAAATAGGACTCTGGTTTAAACAAGAAATCAGGTTCTGTAAATCAATTTTAGATCATGATTAAAAAAAATAGAGAGACAGTAATAAAACAAACAACAACAACAAAGAAAAAAACAAGCAAAAAAAAAAAAAAACCATCAAGAACAACAGAGCTTGGGAGATAGCATAATGGTTATGCAAAAGAACTTCAGTGCCTGGGGCTCTGAGGTCTCTAGTGGACTCCAGCACACAAGTCAGAGCTGAACAGTGCTTTTGTGGGGGGGGGGAGGGGTGTGCCACTTTAAAAGTATGAATTTCTGGCAGCGTAAGATAGATAGTGTAAAAGCAAGGCCTAGTATGGAAAGTGATACTTGAAAATGACAATTGTCAGCTGAAAAATACAAATTATCAAGATATGCTCTGCAGTGCTCCAGTACAAAAGACAGATAAGGCAAGCTTAGACAAGAAAGACTGCAAAGTTCCCGCCCTGCAGGTGGGAGGATACATTGACACAACTTCTTTGGGAAATTGTTTGGAAGGCTTAACTAAAGTTATTACATTCCTAGCTATATGCCCTTTTGAGCAGGTAAGTTTGTAAAAGACATGTGCAAGAATGTTCATTGTAGCATTGTGTAGCGCTGATTATAGGCTGGATACATACATTGTAAGATAGTTCTTCTTCTTCTAGCGTTTGCCCTTCTTCCGTAGCCAGTCAACAGCGTCAGGTTGAGCCTGATGTCAAGTTTCGAGACTTCCTTTGAATCTGGAGAGGTGGCGGTCGTTGACTATGTGGGTCATAGTCTGTCTGGAGCCGCAGGGGCAGTTCGGGTCGTCTCTGGCTCCCCAGCGACGGAACATAGCGGCGCACCGGCCATGGCCTGTTCGATAGCGATGGAGGAGGGCCCAATCATAACGTGCTAGGTCAAAGCCGGGTGGACGCTCGCAGGGGTCTGTGATGAGGTGTTTGTTCTTTACCTCAGCTGACTGCCAACTCTGTTTCCAAGAGTCTGGAACAGAGAAGTTCAGTGTAGGCGTAGGGGACCAGATTGGGTGACCAGACGTCAAGCGTTGGACAGGGTGGGCGAAGATATCCACGTATATTGGCAGGTCCGGTCGAACGTAGACGTGGGAAATGAACTTAGATGATGCCGCATCCTGACGAATATCTGGCGGGGCGATGTCGCTAAGAACTGGCAGCCATGGGACCGGGGTGGAACGGAGGGTTCCAGAAATGATCCTCATGGAGGAATATAATTTGGAATCGACCAGGTGGACATGGGGGCTACGAAACCATACTGGATCATCATCTCTGCAGTGGAATAGCATAATGCCAGAGAGGATGATTGTAGTGTGGAAGTGCTCGCGCCCCATGAGGAGCTGGCCAGTCTTGCAATGATGTGATTCCTCGCGCCCACCTTTGCTGCAGTTTTTATGAGATGTTTGTGAAATGACAGAGTGCGATCGAGAGTAACGCCAAGATAGACTGGCTGGGCTTCATGCCGGATTCTCGTATCGCCAAGCTGCACATTAAACTCACGCGAGGCCGAGGCATGGTGTAGATGGAAAACAGAAGATACCGTTTTTGCAGTGCTAGGGATTAGTTGCCATTTTTTTACAGTCATCAGATATCAGAGACATGTCTTTCGTGAGTGTTTCCTCGAGGATGTCAAACTTGGATGCCTGGGTTGCACAGCAGATGTCATCGGCATAGATGAACTTCCTTGAAGAAGTTTCTGGGAGGTCATTGATGTAAATATTAAATAGCGTAGGAGCCAGAACAGAGCCCTGGGCGAGGCCACTTGAGACAAGTCTCCATCTGCTAGACTTGTCACCCAGATGCACCCGGAATCTTCTGTTTTGGAGAAGAAACGATATAGTGTTGGCCACCCATGGAGGCAGGCATCTTGAGATCTTGACTAGGAGACCACGGTGCCAGACTGTGTCATAGGCTGCTGTGAGATCAACAAAGACAGCACCCGTCTTTAAATTCTTCTGGAATCCATTTTCAATGTAAGTTGAGAGGGCCAGGGCTTGTTCGCAGGTAGATCTTCCTGGGCGGAAACCAGCTTGGGCGGGTGATAGGAATTTCTCTGTAAGATGAGAAATACGTGACAGAAGCAGCCTCTCAAGGAGTTTGTAACACACGGAGAGGAGAGAAATTGGTCTATAGCTGGCGGCCAGTGTTGGGTCTTTCTTTGGTTTCAAAACTGCTATTATCTTGGCATGACGCCAAATTTTGGGCATAGATTCAGATTCCAAGATGTGGTACAGGAATGAAGCGAGCCACTTCTTTGCCGCGGGGCCCAAGTTAAGAATGAGTTCTGGGGTGATGTTATCATAGCCAGCAGCTGTTCCTGGTTTAACCCTCTTCAAAGCGTCTTCCAGTTCAGACAGTGTAAAGGGAGTAAGATAGTAATACAGTATATCAGGGAGAACAAACAACGCAGAGGACCTCAAACTAGTATTGAATGAAAGAAGCAACACACTCCGCAGTATGTCCCATACTATCAGTCTGAACTTCAAAACAGGTAAATAGTGCGCAGTGCACAGTGGTAGGAGTCAAGACAGCGGAGGGCATTCTGGCTACTGGTAATGTCTTGTTTCATGTTGTGTCCATGGTTAAATTAGTGAAAATGTACACTTTGTGAATCTTTTACACTAATGATTCGCCTACTTCTCTGTATGTTACATGTATCAATTTTAAAATTTGCCTAGGGAATTTATTTATCAGAAAGGATAGAATAAGGTGTCAGAGAAGAATTTGTAGTCAACATTTAAGTATCAATAAGTAAAACATTAATTACATAAATGAAAAAATAAGCAAAACAGTTCATAGGCTGTCAACATAGGAAACAATTTTGTTGGAAGAAGCATTTGAAAATCTATACGCAAGGGGACCAAGTGATGACGCACCTGACTGAGCGCACACGTTACAGTGCGCAAGGACCAGGGTTCAAGCCCCTACTCCTCACCTGCAGGAGGAAAGCTTTGTGAATGGTGAAGCAGGGCTATAGTTGTCTCTCTGTCTTTCTCCCTCTATATCTCCCTGTTCCTCTCAATTTCCCTCTGCCTCTATCCAGTAAATAAATAAATAAATAAAGATAAAAAATTTTTTAAATCTGTATGCTAACTTGTTTATGTTTAGGGAAATGTATCTTCCAACAGCAATCCTAATTCCACATTTTTTTTTCCATGTTCTGTTTTTTTTAAGATAAGTTTTTTAAATTATGAATATCTTTTGGATAGAGACAGCCAGAAATCGAGAGGGTAGGGTGAGCTAGAAAGGAAGAGAGACACCTGCTGATGCACTTCATCACTTGTGAAGCTTTCCCCCTGCAGTTGGGGACCTGGGCCTCAAACCTGGGTCCTTGCACACTGTAGCATGTGCACTCAACAAGGTGTGCCACCACCTGGCCCCCTAATTCCACATTTTCAAATTGACAAAAATATAAAGGCTAGGTAATACAGAATTCTGGTCTGTACACCCAGAGGAGAATTCCCACGTGCTGCTAGTAGGTGTGAGAAGGAGAAGACCCGTTTTGGAGAACAATTTAGCCATAAATGGTAAAGCTGAGTGCACGTAAGTTTATTTTATTTTGTTAGAGGCAGAGAGTAGGGGAAAGGATACACTGAAAACATAGTGTCTCTCTTTCTCTCTCTCTCTCTCTCTCTCGCTCTTGCTCTCTCTCTGTATCTTTCATTCATGTTTGCTTTTTACCTTAGTGTTTGAGTCAGGAATCATCTAGTTGCAAGTGACAGAGATCCATTTCAAGTCAGGGATAAAGATTAAACCTGAAGACCTAGTTGAGTTACACTGCTTGAATTTGGGTGAGTTGCACACATGGCAAAGCAACAGTCTATCACATGGCAAAGCAACAGTCTATCCAAGTGACTGATTTTGCCAGAAAGACTATAAAAAATAACAGGGGCTGGGCGTTGGTTAACTCCACATGTTGCCATGCACAAGGACCAGGGTTTAAGCCTCCACCTGTAGGAGGAAAGTTTCACAAGTGGTAGAGCAGGGCTGCAGGTGTCAGTCTCTCTGTCCCTCTCTTCCTCTCTTCCTCTCTCTGCCACTTCCTTCTCAATTTTTCTCTGTCCTATCATATAAACTCCATCGTTTAAAAATATATTTATAGAGTAGAGACAGAGAGGAATTGAGAGGGAGAGAGGGAGAGAGACAAAGGGACATCTGCAGCCTTCCTCACCTCTTGCGAAGCTTCCCCCTCCCCCACCAGGAGGGACCCGAGGCTTGAACCTAGGTCCTCGAGCATTGTCACATGTGCGCTCAACCAGGTGCGCTACTGCCCCATTTCTCTCCATTTCACACTGAAGCAAATGCATAGAAGTTTATATTGGGCACAATTCAGGACTTGAGAGTCCTCAACAAGCCTGTACCTTTTCTCCTCATCAATACTTTTACACCAAGGAGGAAAGTGTATGTGGCAATGTAAATGCCACACTTTGAAAACGATGAGTGTCCCCAGGAAAAGCCCAATGACTGAGTGCCAAAAAGGAAAGGACAGAGAGGGTTCTGCAGCATGGGCACGTTGGCCATGATTTCATCCAGACACCAGATGCTACAGGAGAGCATAAAAACACATCCCTGGTCTAGAGACTAGTTTAGGAGACAGTGGATTTATATGCTCAGTGGAGAAAACAAATAATAACAAAAGAAGTACAGCATTCTAGTGACACACAGAAAATACACAGAAAAGGAGTAGTCTGAATGGCTACAAGAGGAGGTGTCCAAGAGAACTTTAGGACTTCCTTACATCCAGAATTACCCCTTTGATCATTGGGAAAATGTGGTCAGGGATGTCATGTGATCGTTCCATGTTTCCTAAAAACTTTCCATTGTTGTGTGGAGGATCCAAGTCACTGATCCTGTGAACATCTTTGGGGTTTTCTCACTGAGATTGATATATTAAACACATAATAACTTTGCAGTACTCTCTATCGTCTCTTTTCTGCCATTTTTTTTGTTTATATCCCAAAGGAAAAAAATACAAATAACACAAGATTTATTTTATACACAGAAAGCTCCTAGATTCCCTATAAAGTCAGTGTCTGTGACCAAATAAATTTGTGCTATTAAACATCCCTTTTTTGGAAATATTTAAAAATTTTCATCCAACAGTGTTTAAAAACAATTTTTAGCATTATAATAAACTAATGTTGTAACATAGCAGTTGGGACAGGCTATGCATTCTTGTTTAAACTGTGTCGTCTCAACTAATTCTAAATACTAATTAACCTTTATTCATTTCATAACACTTTCTATGCAATTTAAAAATTGGAGCTGATTGTTACCAATAGGCCTTCCCCAAAAGACATGGAAATAGCACAAACACTATAGTGTCTTGAGTTTTAAGTTCTTCCCTAAGTGATGATGATAAACTAGGAATCACACACACACACACACACACACACACACACACACACACACACACACCTCTGTGTTGTCTGCACTACTGAATATCAGTATTGTTCATACTAAAATTTAAAAATTCCAAGAAGCACACAATGTGACTAATAAACTGTTTTGAGGTATCTAATAAATTACTCTGGAAGACAAATAAGTTGACTTTAACATGAATTTAGTGGAAGAAATAAGAACAAAGTAAGCTTAATATCCATGACATCAGACCAGGGAGGTGGCTCATGTGTGAGGCCCCAAGTTCAAGTTCCAAAACTGTATTTGACTGAGCAGTGCTCTAGTCGGTTTTATAAAATACATAAATTAAATCTTTGAAAACAAATAAACACACAGCATTGTTGTTTTCCCTTAATGTCCCTTTCGTTAGTTTTGAGAACACTTTAAGTCTGATTTACAATCTGAAGGTGGCCAAGCTTATTACCCTCCAAACTGCTAACAATCAACTTCTTAAAGACATGATGAAGACAGTAATAAAGGACTAGGATTATAAATTGCAGGTAAAGGGCCACATCCTCCTGGATAACCACGCTATTTCCCAAGAAGTTATATTGGCAGGTATCTTCTGTATTTCCCTGAAGGTCCTGCCTAAGTGACTTCATATTATCTAGCAAGTAATAAGCAGGGTTTCTTTTAATTTTTTTAATTATCTGTATTTATGTATTGGATAGAGACCAGAAATCAAGTGGGAGAGGGGGAAGATAGAGGGAGAGAGACAAGAGTTATGTGCAACACTGCTTCACCACTTACAACACTTTCCCCCTGCAGGTGGGGACCAGGGGCTGGAACCTGGGTCCTTGTGCATTGTGACATGTGCGCTCAACCATATGCACCACCACCTGGCCCCAATATATAGTTTTTAAAAATTATTTATTTATTTTAACCCCAGCAGTTTATTAGGACAGTCCACTAGTTTGGAGGAGTCTCGAAAATGACTTAAAGCATAGAGTCCATATGAAGTGAGTAAGAATTAAAATGAATCTTGGAAAACCTTGAAAAAAAGTACACCTGTTTCATTTTCTTCAATCCAGTAACCTTTTTGCCGTTCCCAGAGGGTTGTAATATGCTTTCCATTAAAATTTCTTTCACCAAGACCAGCTGTGACCTTGCCGCTTACTGCACCAGGTCTTCAATGTTGTTCCTATGGGCCCTCAGTGTTTGACTTGGTTGCTGACTTTTGCCTTCCTACAGTCCTCTGCTCTCTTTGTGTATTATGACATTTCCCAACTTTCTGTCCTTACACCTCACTGGAATGGTCAGTTTGACCTTGTTTTTCCTGTTCCTTTATCTGTTTATGTACCTTGGAGTTGCATTCTAGACTTTCTTGTTCTTCTCATCCTGCACAGAAGTTTCTTTTTAATTTCTTTCTTCTATAAACAGAGTATTTTCTTTTAAAGTAATATGCTTAGCTGCTACAAAATTCCAAAGACTCCAAGGGTGATGAGTTTACAGTCAACAATATTTATACCCCTTTCCCATATTAGGGAGCTACTCTCTTCCCTGATCCAGCTTTCTGTCCCTTTTCCAGCCATGACATCATCTCCCCAGACAATAACTTGGATCCACCAGCATATCAGATTTCAGGCTCAGGGCAAAAAGAAAAAGAAAAAGGAAAAAAAAAAAAACAACCAAAAAAACAGTATAGCCACAGGCCCTTTGGAATTTAACTAAAATATGCCTACTAGCTATCTACAAAATGGAGGATCCCCCCCCCCAACTCTTCATTTGCACTATTCCAGTCCTTAGGCCCATGATTGGTCAACAATTTGTTTGGCTTTTTATGTTAACTCTCTTGTCAACAACCAGGTTCCAGATGCTAGCATGATGCTGACCAGACTTCCCTGGACAGACAACCCCACCAATGTGTCCTGGAGCTCTGATTCCCCAGAGCCCTTCCCCACTAGGGAAAGAGAGAGGCAGGCTGGGAGTATGGATCGACCTGTCAATGCCCATGTTCAGCGGGGAAGCAATTACAGAAGCCAGACCTTCCCCCTTCTGCATCCCACAATGACCCTGGGTCCATACTTGCAGAGGGTTAAAGAATAGGAAAGCTATCAGGGGATGTGACGGGATACAGAGTTCTGGTGGTGGGAACTGTGTGAAGTTTAACCCCTATTATCCTATGGTTTAGTCAATGTTTCTTTTTTTATAAGTAAAAAATAAATTAAAAAAAGAATCTGCCTTGTTTTCTACTCCCAGCCAGCCAATAACTCTTTATAGAGAGACCCCTGTTAGGGATTTTCTACTTATTTTGCTGTGCCACTCTATACATATACACAAGTAACGTAATATGTTCAGTATTATTGTGTGCCATGCTTTTATTGCTGCTATAAATGGAATGCTTGGGGCGGGGCTAGATGTGGTTAAGCAAAAAGATTCTCATGCCTGAGGCTCCAAAATCCCAGGTTCAATCCCCTGCACCATCATAAGGCATACCTGAGCAGTGCTCTGATAAACAAAAATAAATAAATAAAATAATTTAAACAATAAATTGAATGCTCATATCACCCCCAATTTGTGTTGAAAATCTAAGTGCCTCAGGTATTTTGAAATGGAACCTGTGGTTGGTAATAGGTCATGATGGCTAACCCTTTATCATCAGGATTCGTACTTTATGAAAGAAGCCTGCATCAGAAAGAGGGCCTTCACCCAACCATCTCTAGATGAAAAACAACTCAAGTGATGATAATTGGCTACAGCAACCTAAACGGGGTACAGCAGTTGTTTAGTAGTCTGTCATGCAGAATGCTCTTGCTCATTGTGTAAGAGCAACTCCTGTCAGAACCTACAAAGACAGAAGAGGAGGGAAATGGATACCCAGGGCTGATTGGCTAATACCGCCTACCCCTTTGGCTATTCAGCGTAAGGACCCGAACCCGGCTTTCTGTTGGCGCAGGATTGCAGCAGCATGGTCACACTATATGTGATGCAACTGCCCCTGGTGCAAGTGAGGATATATTCACCCTTTTCCGTATAAGAGAGAACCTGTTCCATCACTTGTGGATTCCATCTCTGGCTGATTTTATTATATTCTTAAATTACACAATTGAACACTTATGTCCTATAACCCAAAGAGAAAATGATTGAAATAACTACAATTTGCACACCTTGGTGTAAAATAATAGTAGAAAGGAAGTGGGAGTAAAGGATTGGTTAGTAAATGAGAGGTAGAGACATTAAATGGCAAAGGAAACTATGACTATTTTTTAAATCTCTTTATTGGGGGATTAATGTTTTACAGTCGACAGCAAATACAATAGTTTGTACATGCATAACATTTCCCAGTTTTCCACATAACAATGCAGCCCCCACTAGGTCCTCCTCCGCCATCATGTTCCAGGACCTGTACTCCCCCCCAACCCCAGAGTCTTTTACTTTGGTGCAGTACACCAACTTCATTCCAAGTTCTGCTTAGTGTTTTCTCTTCTGATCTTGTTTTTCAGCTTCTGTCTGTGAGTGAGATCATCCCATATTCATCCTTCTGTTTCTGCCTTATTTCTCTTCACATGATTTCTTCAAGCCCCATCCAAGATGGGCTGAAAACAGTAAAATCACCATTTTTAATACCTGAGTAGATTTTGCATCACATATAGTGTGACCATGCTGCTGCAATCCGGCACCAACAGAAAGCCGGGTCCGGGTCCTTACGCTGAATAGCCAAAGGGGTAGGCGGTATTAGCCAATCAGCCCTGGCTATCCATTTCCCTCCTCTTCTGTTATATTATGTATGACTATTATATTCCTCAATTTGATGACTAATTATGAGATTCTACTTGATAATATGCAAAGTTCCATTCTCAGTCAGCATAGCATGTTCGATGTCATCCCGGTTCCATACATATGCAGCTGACTGATGCTGTAAATCATATCACAAAGCATAGTTGCATGAGATTTTGGGAAATGTAGGTTTTAGTCTTCTAAACCCTTGTAGACACCAAGTGGGAACAAAGAATACATGAAAGTGCTGTGCAGCAAACAGCACTGTGAAGGTAGAACTTTCTGTTCTTTACTCTTGCTATTGCTCATCGCTGCTGCTGACTCACCTGGAAGCTGGTTAGAAAGGCCAAATCCCTGCTCTTGTCCCTGAGCTACTGAGCCACAGCCTGCATTTCTACAAGGCCAAGCGATCTGCGTCCACGTAGCAGCTTGTTAAGGATCGGACTAAAGCTTGTACATATTGTCTTCCCAGTAGTGGTATATGTATGTTCTTCTCTCTACTCTCACCAAGACTATGCTCCATCTCACTGATATTTTCAAATTAAGTGTTTGAAATTGGAAACTCTTTGATTATGCACTGAACCGGGCATCTTTCAGTTATTAAATTGAATATTTTTTGCCATTGTTGTTGTTACTATTATTGTTGTTGTTGCTGCTGCTGTCGTTGTTGGACAGGACAGAGAGAGGAGGGGAAGACAGAGAGGGGGAGAGAAAGATAGACACCTGCAGACCTGCTTCACCGCCTGTAAAGCGAAAGCGACCCCTCTGCAGGTGGAGAGATGGGGCCTCAGACTGGGACCCATATGCCAGGCCTTGCACTTCACACCATGTGAAAATTGAATATGTATGATCATCTAGCTAGGACCTTATGGATGCACGTTTTTATATTCCTTGATAACTTTTTCATCAGGCAGAGGGAGAGAGAGAAAAAGGAAGGAGAGGTGCAACAAAAGCAGAACTGTCCCCAGTGCTGTGGAATTCCAGTGTGGCGCTGGAACTCAAGCCTGGACTGTGCACACGGCAAGACAAGTGAGCCATTCCAACCCAGTGAGCTATTTCTCTGGCCCCTAAATAGATTATTTCTTTTCACTCTCTGAAGGTACTTTTTACGTTTATGAGTTATTGTACAGTTTCACTTTAAAAAGCTTTATTTATTTACTGAGAAAAAGAGGAGGGAGAGAGAGACAGAACCAGACTGTCACTCTTACACGTGCAATGTTGCTGATCAAACTTGGGATGTCATGCTTGATAGTCCCAGTGCTTTATTCATTGTGCCACCTCACTGGCCTTTTTCTTTAGACTTTATAAATTCTATTAGTGATTTAATATTGATTTATAAAATTATAAGATAACAAGGGTCTCATTCCACCCCATTCCTACCACCAGAGTGCTGTGTCCCCATTTCCTCCATTGGAAACTGCAGCAATTCTCCAGGATCACAGATACTTTTTCTATGGGCCTGCTTTCACTTCCTTTCTAAGTCACACCTCCACCTCTGACTCCTTCTGAGTGTCCTTCCATTTTTCCTCTTCTCTCTCTGGGTCCTGATGGAATTAGCATTCAGAGCCCTCAGGTCATCTTCTCCGAGCATTACTCTTGCTCTGGGAGTATGGATCAGAATTTTTTTTGGGGTGCAGAAGGTGGGAATTTTGGCTTCTGTAATTGCTTCTCCACTGGACATGAGCATTGGCAGGTGGATCTATACCTCCATCCAGCCTGTTTCTATCTTTCCCTAGTGGGGTAGGCGTTCTGGAGAGGTGAGGTTCCAGGGCAAATTGGTGAGGTTGTCTGCCCAGAAAAATCAGGATGGAATCATAGTAGCATCTGCAACTTGGTGACTGAAAGACAATAAGATATATAACAGGACAACATGTTTAATTAACAGGAACCAAAAAGTAGGAATAGAGCAGATGAGAACAGGGATTTTAGGGTGGATAGAAGCTAGGAAGTCTATTTGAGATATGTTCCTAAGAGCCCGTGACTTTAGTAATTTTTTTTTTACGTCAGTAATTTTTGCCTGAGATTGATAGCTAACTATGTAGGTGGACTACAAATACTGTCTGGGCTGGGGTGGGTAGGAGGGAGAGTACAGGTACAAAAAGGATGGCAGAGGACCTAGTGGGAGTTGTATTGTTATGTGGAAAACTGAGAAATGTTATGCGTGTACAAACTATTGTATTTACTGACAAATGTAAAACATTAATCACCCAATAAAGAAATTAATATATATATATATATATATATATATATATATATTGTCTGGGAAGATGGTATTAGAGTTGAGAATAGGACTGTACAGCTGGATTAGGGTAGAGAGTAGCTCCTAAAGTTGAAGAAAGTATATCATATAATTAACTGTTTACCACATCTGACCTGTGGCTCCTGTATTTTCATATTTAGCACAGGAGTCTGTCTAACCTCCATTCCCTGTTAGTCTGAGCTTATAGTCCTTAGTCGCAGCTGGAAACATTCTAGGCTGCACTACTTTCAGGACCTATCTTCCTTGAGGGATTACTGCCCTTTTTCTTAGTATAAGAATGTTTTTTTTGTTTTGTTTTAAAATATTTAAAAAATTGTTTTATATTATTATCATTATTATTTTTGCCTCCAGGGTTATTGCTGGGGCTCAGTGCCTGCACCATGAATCCACTGCTCTTGGAGGCCATTTTTCCCATTTTGTTGCCCTTGTTGTTGTCGATATTATTAGTGTTGTCATTGCTGTTGCTGTTGTTGGATAGCACAGAGAGAGGAGGGGAGACAGAAAGGAAGAAAGAAAGACACCTGCAGACCTGCTTCACCACCTGTGAAGCACCCCCCCACCCCCACAGGTGGATAGCTGGGGCCTCGAATTGGGATCCTTGCACTTTGCACCATGTGCTTAACCTGCTGTGCTACCACCCGACCCCGTTTAAAACTCTTTAATGAATTAATTTATTTATTAATAGATTCAGAGAATTTGAGAGGGAAGGGGATGATGGAAAGAGATACAGACACCTACAGCCCTGCTTCACCACTTGTGAAGCTTCCCCCTTGCAGTGGGGACTAGGGTCCTGAACCTAGATCCTTGCACACTGTAACATGTGTGCTCTGCTAGGTATGCCACCAGTTGGCCCCAATAATATTTTTGATATTAAGAAAATTGTTGGGGGCTGGGAGGTGGCATGCCTGGTTGAGCCTACATGTTCCCATGTGCAAGGGCTCTCAAGCCCCAGCTCCACAACTGTACGGAGGGAGCCACATGAGCAGTGCATCAGGTCTGCAGGTGTCTCTTTTTCTGTGTTCCACTCTACCTCCTGTTACCCTCTCATCCTCTCTCTGTCTTATCAAACAGAAAAAAAAAAAAGAAAAGAAAAAGAAAAAAAAATGGTCACTGGGAATGATGGATTTGTAATGCAGGCACAGACCCTCAGTGATTACCCTGGAGGCAGTTACAAAAAAAGGAGAAAGGGGAGTCGGGCGGTAGCGCAGCAGGTTAAGCGCAGGTGGCGCAAAGCACAAGGACCGGCATAAGGATCCCGGTTCGAACCCCGGCTCCCCACCTGCAGGGGAGTCGCTTCCCAGGCGGTGAAGCAGGTCTGCAGGTGTCTGTCTTTCTCTCCTCCTCTCTGTCTTCCCTTCCTCTCTCCATTTCTCTCTGTCCTATCCAACAATGACAACAACAACAATAATAACTACAACAATAAAACAACAAGGGCAACAAAAGGGAGTAAATAAATAAAATAAATATTTAAAAAAAATTTTTTAAAAAGGAGAAAGGAAACTTACCTTTTTTTCCTTTCATGTGGGTCACAATTATCTTCCTCATTTGCCTCTTTTACTTTTGTTCATGATTTAATTTCATACTTAATCCATATGTGGTTGAAATTTGTGACCTTTTCTTTCATGGCTTGAAGTTTCTTTTTTTCATAGAAAGACCTTTATCACCTTCAGATTATTTTTAAAACTCTCACATTTTCTTTGTGATGATCAAATCTTTGATCCACTAGAATGTGTTTGGTCTAGCTGTATGAAGTAAGGATCCAACTGAATAGCTATTTTATAAGATTCTTGTCAAGAGTGGATAAATAGAAATAAGAGCAATGTATAACCAAGACAGTAAGTAGTGAAGGTTTATTGTGTTTGCACCAAAAAGACAGTTTGTAAAACTATCAAACACTCAAAGCACAACATGGAGCCAGGCTCAGAGCTTGGTCATTATTAAGCAGCTTATACTGAGAAGGCAGTAACTTTATTCTTCACTGTGATTGGTTATATAAGATTACATTTATCATAAAATGATAATGATTCAGAAAATAGTTTGTTTTGCTTTTGATTTCCAGAGACATAAACAAGAAATGAAGCAAGCGAAGTTAGTCTGGCAAAATAAGCTAAATTTAGCTTTGCATATAAGAGTAAACTCAAGGCTGGTCTCTTTTTGTTTTTGATTATAACACTATACATAGTGGTTTGTTTGTTTGTTTTGGTCATTGCCAGGGCTTCACCACACCTGGATGCTTTTTTCCCTGGATAAAAACAGAGACAAAGAGGCAAAGAAAGGAAGTGAAAGAGACCACAACACCAGAGTTTTTTTTTAATTTTTATTTAATAAAATGAAAATATTGACAAGACTATAGGATAAGATAACCCCCTCTCTTGATAGCTTCCCTATTCTTTATCCCTCTGGTAGTATGGACCTAGGATCATTATGGGGTGCAGAAGGTGAAAGGTCTGGCTTCATTGTTGCTTCTCTACTGAGTTTGGGCATTGGCAGGTCGATCCATGCTCCCAGCCTCTCTCTCTCTTTCCCTCGTGGGGCAGGGTTCTAGGGAAGTGGGGCTCCAAGACACATGGTGGGGTCATCTGCGCAGGGAAGTCAGATTGGCATCATGGTATCACCTGGAACCTGGTGGCTGAAAAAGAGCTAAGACAGAAAGCAGAGCAAATTGTTGACTAATCATGAACCTAAAGGCAAGAATATTGCAGGTGAAGATTTGGGGGTCTCCATTTTGGAAAAAGCTAGTAGGTCTATTTTAGGTCTATTCCAAGGGGCCCATGGCTTTATTAGTTTTTGCCTGCACCTGACATCTGATATGCAAGTGGACCCAAGTTATTGTCTGGGGAGATGTTGTCATAGTTAGAAAAATGATCAGAAAGCTGGATCAGGGAAGAGAGTAGCTCCTAAGTATGGGAAAAGTATAGAAATGTTGTTAACTGTGAACCCCATTTATTTGATCTGGGGCCCATATTCAGCACAGGAGCCTATGTAACCTCTGCATCCCTGTAGGTCTAAGCTCGCATTCTGTGGTCATGGCTAGGAACATTCCAGGCTGTGCTAATTCCAGGACCCATCTTCCTCGGGTAGTAGGTAGAGTATGTTGTCTAACCTCCCTTCAGAGAATGGAACAGTCCCTACCATTGTTGATCCACGTTGAGGGCAAGGTCCTATAGGGGCCCACAAAGGGGCCCATTATGTTGTTCCTGATGGAGATGACTAGTGACAGTGGCAAGAAGGATCTGTTATGGGTCTAAGTCTGTGTAACACCAAAGCTTCTTACAATGCAGTGGGAGCCAGACTCATACCTCGGTCTGGCACAATGCAAAGCAGTTCACTATCCAAATGAGCTATTTTGCCTACCTTAAGTATCAGGATTCTTAATCAGGCATCCATGAATACTTACAGAGTATTTAAACACCTTCAAATGCATGTGAACTTGTGTCTGAATTTTAATTTTCTGAAGCAAAGATCCAAAGATTTGGTCCATTCAATTCTTTAAAAAATGATTAAAGATTATTGTCTTATGCAATATTCCATCATCTTATAAGGCCTCTATTACTTCCTATGTCTTCATCACTTCCAAATGGCCAATGATAACCTTCTCTTGTCCTCCAGGTTTGGGCATACTACAGTAAATATGGCCAGTGTAATTATTAAGTTCCTTACAACAGAAAGACAAGAGGATAGAAGATGGAGTAACAAAAGCAAAGCTGAGTAGGACACACACACACACACACACACACACACACACACACACACACACACACACACACACACACAGAGTTTATATTCCTTCCTTCCTTCCTTCCTTCCTTCCTTCCTTCCTTCCTTCCTTCCTTCCTTCCTTCCTTCCTTTCTTTCTTTCTTTCTTTCTTTCTTTCTTTCTTTCTTTCTTTCTTTCTTTCTTTCTTTCTTTCTTTCCCGGACCACTGCTCAGCTCTGGCCTAGGGTGGTGTGGGGGATTGAACCAGGATCATGGAGCCTTAGCCATGAGAGTCTGTTTGTCTCCGCATTATGCTCTCTCCCTCCACCTCCAGCAGTGCCCTTTGTAGGCAGAGAAAGTAGTCAGCTGTTAAAGCAGTGGTATGAAAGCAATCTTCAGAAGCTGAAAAAGACAAGGGAATAGATTCTCCCCTGGAGCCTACCGAGAAAAATCAAGCTTTGCTAAGCCGAGATGAGAAGGATAATTATTGGATGACCTCCCTCAGAAGTGGGACTTAAGAAACAAGGACAGAAAGAGAAAACATGAAGGAAAACTTGGATTGAGTTTGATGTATTGTACCAAAGCAGGGGACTCTGGGGAAGAAGGAGAATGTGTGTGTGGTGGGGTAGGGGTTGGGGTGGGGGTTTGTGGTCCTTGTGCATGATGATGGAAAAGGACCTTAGTTGAGAGTGAGAGTATTTTGCAGACACCTATCGATCACAGGTAGATGAGAATTTGTACCCATGTGTCAACAAGTATACTGTACTCCACTAACCTTTCCCAATGCAGTTTAAAAAAAAAAATCAGCCTCATCAGCACTTTGATTTTATCTCTGAATCAGCTGGGGATCATGTTTAAATGCAGATTCTGATTCTAGGTTTTGGGTGGACTCTAGAGTTGTACATCTTTAACAAATTCCTAGATACTGCTGACATCATTGATGTAAGGATTATATTTGAGTAGTGATGACAAAGAGTGACTTAATGAAAATTAAAACTCAAAACTGGGGAATTGGGCTGTAGTGCAGCGGGTTAAGCACCGGTGGCACAGTGCATAAGGACCGGCGTAAGGATCCTGATTTGAGCCCCCGGCTCCCCACCTGCAGGGGAGTCACTTCACAAGCGGTGAAGCAGGTCTGCAGGTGTCTGTCTTTCTCTCCCCCTCTCTGTCTTCCCCTCCTCTCTCCATTTCTCTCTGTCCTATCCAACAACGACGACGACAACAATAATAACTAAAAAAAAAAAAACTTAAAACTGAAGCACAGAATTTTGTGCTCTTCCTCTGTATTATAGAAGAGAGACTGGAATAGGAGATAGCATACCAGAGTTAAACTTGACTCAGCTACTTACTTTGTGACCTCCGTCTTTGGGACCCATTTCTCTTATGTATAGAGTAGGGAAAAAAGACTTATCTCACGGGACACTCATGAGGATCAAATAGTTGTTGTATGTGTGATATCTGGTAGGGGCTCAATAAGTGCTTATTAACTCTGAGCCCGCCACAGTCACTGGTATTTCAAGAGGACTCCAAAAGCTCTGGCTACACACCACCAAAGTATCTAGAAGACAAATTTGATCAGCCTTCCAGATGGCTGTCGACATGATGCCAAGCATCCAGATATTTGGACTTTGTTCAAAATATATTCAACATGCATCTTTCCCCTTTCAGATGGGTGTTTTGGCCTCAAGAAGATGGGGAGTTGAGGGGGTTTTGTGTAGAAAGATGTTATCTATCCAACTTCACTAGGTCTTTTGTATACTTTGGAGCAGCTTACAGATACACTGGTGAATGGTAATGCATGCAACATGGGTAATCTCACTTTTCAGAAAGCCTTTGATACTGTTCCATCTAATGGGCTGCTTAAACCCAAGACAGCAGGGACTCTTGATGGAACCCTGGGAAAAGAGGAGAAACTGGCTAGAGAACAAAACAAAAAATTTAGAGTGAGACAGCATGGAGAATAGATAGAAGATGAGGTTTCACTCAGAGTGCAGGGGAGGAAGTCCAGGTGTCACTGTGACTGCGACATAGGTTGGGGTGTAAGTTCAAGCATATGGAAGAAATGATAATTGCCAGGGAAATTGGAAATCCGTGCTGGGACTCCACAATATGTGAACTTCAGGTGTGGTAATGATAATGAACTTTCTTTTTTTTTTTTAAAAAAAATTTACTTATAAAAAGGAAACACTGACAAAACCATAGGATAAGAAGGGTACAACTCCACACAATTCCCACCACCAGAACTCCATATCCCATCCCCTCTCCTGATAGCTTTCCTATCCTTTAACTTCTTGGGAGTATGCATCCCGGGTCATTATGGGGTACAGAACGTGGAAGGTCTGGCTTCTGTAATTGCTTCCCCGCTGAACATGGGTGTTGGCAGAAGTCCTGTTCGCATCATGGTAGCATCTGGCACCTGGTGGCTGAAAAAAAAAGTTAGCCTATAGAGTCAAACAAATTGTTGACTAATCATGAACCTAAAGGCTGGAATAGTGCAGATGAAGAGTTGGGGTCTCCATTTTGGAAATAGCTAGTAGGCCTCTTTTCATTATATGCCAAAGGGCTCTTAACTATACTAGTTTTTTCCTGAGCCTGACATCTGATATGCAGGTGGATCCAAGTTATTGTCTGGGGAGGTGATGTCTTGGCTGGAAGAAGAGCTAGAAAGCTGGATCAGGGAAGAGAGCAGCTCTCAAATATGGGAAAGGGGTATAAATATTGTTGACTGTAACCCCCATCGATTGGATCTGATCTGGGACCCATATTCAGCTTAGAAGCCTATGTGACCTCTGCATCCCTGTAGGTCTGAGCTCACATTCTGTGGTCATGAGTAGGAATGTTCCATCCAAGCTGCCCCAATTTCAGGACCCATCTTCCTCAGGTGGTAGATAGAGTATGTTGTGCAGCCTCCCTTCAGAGGATGGAACATTCTCTACTGTTGTTCATCTGCATTGAGGACAAGGTCCTATGGGGGCCCACAAAGGGGTCTATTGTGTTGTTCCTGTTGGAGATGACCAGTGACAGTGGAGAGATATGAACTTTCTTTAACGATCTGTCTTCTGAAGATTAAATATAGAGTCATGTATTGCTTAGTGATAGAGGCTGTGTTCTGAGAAATATGTTGTTTGACATTTTGTCCTCGGGTAAATGTCATGGAATATATTATCAGCCTCTTGGCATTAAATAATCACTACTTGTTATCCTTGAAAGACTATAAAGGACACTTAATGATATAAAACCAATTTTGATTTAAGAATTAAAATGTCCATCAGCAATACAAGTCTTTTAGTAGACAATTTTTTTAAAGTGTATTCATTGTAAATCTAGAACAATAAATACACATTTCTCTAATTCAGTGGTTCTCAGCTGGGACCAATTTTGCCCATCCTCTAACTCATTTGGCAGTTCTGCAGACCTTTTTGGTTGTCACATCTTGCGGGATAGCGCATTCTGCAGTGCACAGGGTAAGCCCACCACAGGCTTTCTGCAAGGTCCAAATGTCAGCAGTGCCAGGGTTGAGAAATCCCAAACCACTGTGCCCTGAAGTTTGCACAGGAGGAAGAAATTCATAAAGTAAGCATTTTCTGTATGAAGGAGTTCTCTGAAAAAAAAAATTCATGGAAAAAAGTACCCATTGTCACTGAACTAAGAAGTGCTCTAAAACTAGAAACGGCAGGCAGGAGCACAGAGGGGCCCCTCATATAGCTCACTGGAAGAGGGAGCTACCACATAACTCACATGGCACAGCTTCAGCGGTTCTGGAGAGGATGGTGGGACCCTAGTTCTGGTCAGTCTTCAGAGGCTTTGCCTCCTGTTGTGGGAAAGAAATTTAGTGTGAGATTCCTTCTTAACCACCTCACTCAGTTAATTCTCTGAGTTGCCATGGAAGATGAAGCAGAATGGAAACCCAACTTGAAAATTGAAGAGAAGTGGGAGCAAAGAAGTTTAACTGGGAATAGATAGCAGAAAAAAGGTGCTTTAATTTTCACTTTCCTCAAAATGTAGACTTCTCTGTAAGGAAGGACAGACTCATTCACAATTCCTTCTTTGTTAATTTAACATAAAACAAACCATTTCTGTGACAGGTCCTTGGTTGTCAAATGGCACATTATAACCTCTGACTACCTCCATTTTGGAGGTTGTAACAGATACCCCAGGAACTTGGTCTGCCACCCAAAAATGAAAGAGGTCATCAGGAAAGGACTGGATTATGTTGAGGAGTGGTAAGTCAGAGCTCCGGACTGTGGAGGCACCGTGAGGAGCGTTCTGCACACTGATGCAGCCCTGCCTATGTGTATGCACAGATGTTCACACAGAGGGCATCACTGTGGGCCTCAGCACCACTGCCAACATTCCAGGCTGGACTATTCGCAAAGACTAAGTGATGAAACTCTGCAGTCAGTTAATTTTCTGAACAGTTTGTGCGATGTGTATGCACGTGTGATTACACACTACATGTCTTAACTATAATTTGAGCATTAGTTTCATGCTTTTGTTCATATTCTACTATGTAGTTTGTTAGTGAAGGCCAGGGTCTGTATTTGACACCAGTTAAAGGTGGCACACCTCCATTCATTCTGTTCCTTTGGATCCTGAATCATGACTGAGAAATCCCTATCTTTGTTCAAATGTGGAAGGAGTAATAATTTCTCAGTTTTCTGGGAGTCGGGCGGTAGTGCAGCGGGTTAAGCGCAGGTGGCGCAAAGCGCAAGGACTGGCGAAAGGATCCCGGTTCGAGCCCCCGGCTCCCCACCTGCAGGGGAGTCGCTTCACAGGCGGTGAAGCAGGTCTGCAGGTGTCTATCTTTCTCTCCCCCTCTCTGTCTTCCCCTCCTCTCTCCATTTCTCTCTGTCCTATCCAACAACGACTACAACAATAAAACAGCTATGGCAACAAAAGGGAATAAATAAATAAATACTTTTTAAAAGTTCTCAGTTTGCTGCAAAACACTCTTCCCAGTGTAGGTCCTCCTCCGCCGTCATGCACCAGGACCTGCAGGTCCACCCGCAACATCCTTTACTTTGGATTACGAAGCACAACAGACCCAGTCCAAGTGCTGCTCTGTGTTTCCCTTTTCTGTTCTTGATTCTTAACTTCTGCCCGTGAGTCGGATCCTCCCATATGCGTCTTTCTCCTTCTGGCTTATTTACTTCACATGATTCCTTCAAGCTCCGTTCAACATGAGGTGAGGAAAGCAACTTCATCATTCTTTATATATTTTTTATTATTTTAATTTTTTCCCCTTTTGTTGCCCTTGTGGTTTATCATCGTTGTTGTTATTGCTGTCGTTGTTGGATAGGACAGAGAGAAATGGCGAGAGGAGGGGAAGACAGACAGGGGGAGAGAAAGACAGACACCTGCAGACCTGCTTCACCGCCTGTGAAGCGACTCCCCTGCAGGTGGGGAGCTGGGGGCTCGAACCGGGATCCTTATGCTGGTCCTTGCGCTTTGCACCATGTGCGCTTAACCCGCTTCACCACTGCACCGCTCCTGACTTCATCATTCTTAACAGCTGAGAGTAAGTATTCCATTGTGTATCTAGACCACAACTTGCTCAGGCACTCATCTGTTGTTGGCCACCTGGGTTGCTTCCAGGTTTTGGCTATTACAAATTGTGCTGCTATGAACATAAGTATACATAGGTCTTTTTGGATGGGTGTGTTCGGTTATAGCCCCAGGAGAGGAATTGCAGGGCCATAGGGTAAGTCCACTTTGAGCCTTCTGGGAGTTCTCCAGACTGTTCTCTACAGGGGTTCGACCAATTTATATTTTGTGGCTATTTTCTGTTACTGCTAAGCTTTTACACACACACACACACACACACACACACACACACACACACACACACTTACTTCAGAACACATACAGAGGTAATGAATGGCATCGATAATGTGGAAAATTCATGAATGAGAGATGTTCAGTTTTCAGATATGGATTTTCCTATTGCCTTTGTGTCATGCATTATCTCACTAGAAAGCTTCAGTGTGTGAGTTCCAGTATGTGAATTTAGCAGTGAACTTTCCAAGTGTGAGGGTTGACTCACAACTCAGAGCTAATCCAAGGAAATGCAGAAATATATGGAGAAAATACATAGGAATGAAGAAGAGAAAATTGCACATTTCAAAGAACTTATTAAAGAAGACTAAGCCTTTTATTTGATGCTTTATTCTTTTATTAACACTATAATTTTAAGTGTGCTCTTGGCACTAATTTCTGTTAACATTTCTGAAATTGCCACATAAGTTCTCTTGAGGAAAATATCAGGTACCTACACTAGGGTCAATGTAGTGGATAGAATCAAATTGGTTTTCAGGTCTTGGATATAATCAAATTGGTTTTCTCCATATATCAGTAATGCCACCCAACAACTAAGCCTGAAATTCTAACCATGGGGAGGACAAAAGGCACCTAAGGAATAGTCTCTTCCCTCCAAAGAGTGTAACAATAAAAGTGAAGGGAAGACATACACTTGAGACAGTTTGGTAGCAATTAAATGCTTTACGTAGACATCAAAATCTTGATGAAGGACATAGTTGATAACTAGTAGAGCTGATAATGCTTTGCTTGGCAGAATCAAGTTCCTCCCGCTCCAACACACCTGCATTCTGACTCCCACAACTTGTAATGTAGTGCCCTGCATTTCAAACCACACTTGTGGTGATAATTAACTCGAGGCTTTTCAGGTGGAGAAATGATCTTGGATTATCTGGTGGGCACAGTGATATCACAAGAGTCTTTCTAAGGTGGAAGCAGCAGGGTCAGAGGCAGGGAAGAGAGGGGAGCCAGTCAGTAAGGCAGGACCATGAGCCGTGGACCTCAAGCACTTCTAGAACCTGGAAGGAATACGCGTTCCCCTACAGTTTCCACAAGCAACACAGTCTGCTGACCTTTTTTGGACCCCAATCCCCCACAACTGTCTAGAATACATCTGTTTTGTTTTGAGCCACTGAGTCTGCGGTCATGTGTTTCAGCAGCCCTAGGAGGAGACTGCCTCTGCTCCTAGAATGTTTCTCACCTCAGCGAACCACAAGTCCGTAGCTGGCAATGGGTGAGGCGGGCTAGGACTAAATCAGTATCTTGTCATGCCAAGTCATACCCTTGCCTAGTGAAATAGCTACAGACGCTGTTTTGGAGCAAAGATGAGAACAGAGGAAAAGTAGAAATGTAGAGGGAAGGAAGACAGAAGTGCTGGCTGATATTGCACCCTCTGGGTGCTTCTACTGGTTGATTTGCAAAGCCACGGACAAAGATGGTACCATTTCTGACTCCTTCACTTTCAGCCCTGTGTAATATAAACAATAAAAGAAGCATAGTTGGAGAGAATTTGGCACAAGTCTATCAAAATAGTTATTGCTAGTTTGGTTCTTAATAGTGAACAACGATCTCTAGTGCTTTTTTTTTTACTTCTTTTAAATTTTATTTTAATATTTATTTATTATATAGAGACATACTGAGAGGGAAAGAGGAGATAGGGAGAAAGAAAGCGTGACACCTACAGCACTGCTTCACTGCTCACGAAGCTCTCCTTTTGCAGGTGGCTTGAACCCAGGTACTTTTGCGTTCAGTGCACATGGCGCAAAGCGCAAGGACCGGCGTAAGGATCCCAGTTCGAGCCCCCGACTCCCCACCTGCAGGAGGTTGCTTCACAAGCGATGAAGCAAGTCTGCAGGTGTCTGTCTTTCTCTCCTCCTCTCTGTCTTCCCCTCCTCCTCTCTCCATTTCTCTCTGTCCTATCCAGCAAAGACAGCGATAACAACAACAATAATAGCAACAATAACAGTAAGCAACAAGGGCAATAAAAGGGGGGGAGATGAGAAACTGCTGTAGATAGCACAGCAGCTTATGCAACAGACTCTCATGCCTGTGACGCAGAGGCTCTTCCCAGGTTCCATCCCCAGCACCACCATAAGCCAGAGCTGAGAAGTGCTCTGTTTAAAAAAATGAGAAACTGCTTGATCTTCAAAGAAACGTATTTATTATGATTATGATTATTTTAATTCCTCTTCCAGGGACATGAACTTTACATTTCTTAAAAGGCTGCTAGAGGCTCTAATTTCACTGCTAGGGGATAATCAGTAAAGACTTAGCTAGGGAGTCGGGCGGTAGCGCAGCGGGTTGGGCGCAGGTGGCGCAAAGTACAAGGACCAGCGTAAGGATCCCGGTTCGAGCCCCCGGCTCCCCACCTGCAGGCGGTCACTTCACAAGTGGTGAAGCAGGTCTGCAGGTGTCTATCTTTCTCTCCTTCTCTCTGTCTTGCCCTTCTGTCTCCATTTCTCTCTGTCCTATCCAACAAAGACGACATCAATAACAACGATAACTACAACAATAAAAAAAAAAGACTTAACTAGAGGGGGCGGGGTAGGGTGGCACAGCTGATGAGTGCACCTGTCACCATATGCAGAGCCCCTGCTCCCCACCTGCAGAGGGGGGCTTCATGAGCAGTGGAGCAGTGCTGCATGTGTCTCTCTTTCTCCCTCTCTATCCCCCCTCCCTTCTTAATTTCTGTCTAGCCTATCAAATTGAAAAAAAAATAGGTATCAAAGTGGCATTGAAGATCCAGATGGGCTACTTTGATAGTGATGCAGTGACAGTTCTCACTAGGGGAATGACGGGCTACGATGGAACTCTGTGTGATCTTAAAACCTTATCTGTAAGGAGTAATGTGAGGGAGAACACTTCAGGAGTTGACATGATGAAATCCAAGGTGCCGCCTTAGTTCCAAAATAAGTTTCACACCGACTGAGATCTGTCATGTGTGAGTAATCGCACTAGCCCTGTTGCTAAGTCTTCCCTGCAGTGGTTGTTGCAGTACTGTGCAAGACTGACAGATGAGACGGAAAACCAAGACTTTGTTAAGCTCTTTCCTCAAGATGTCAGATTACAGATGTTGGAAGCGCGATCAGTCCCACAGCTTTCTGATTCCCAACTCCACATTCTCAAGCTCTCCTCTGTACTAAAATAACTTTCCACATACCTACAAGAATATGTCCTGGAAATATCAGAGTCATTCTCCATTCAGTGTCCACTTCCCCTTTATCTCCCCACCCCTGAATTTATTTAGTTATTCATGAGAAAGATAGGAGGAGAGAGAGAGAGAGAAAGAGAAAGAACCAGACATCACTCTGGTATATGTGCTGCCGGGGACTGAACTTGGAACCTCATACTTAAGAGAGTCCAGTGCTTTATTCACTGTGCCACCTCTGGACCACTTTCCCCCTTATCTCTATTCTCCTGGTTCAGCATTTCATCTGTCTTATTTCTTTTTTAATTTTTAAAAAATATTTATTTATTTATTCCTTTTCGATGCCCTTGTTGTTTTATTGTTGTAGTTATTATTCTTGCTATTGATGTTGTCATTGTTGGATAGGACAGAGAGAAATGGAGAGAGGAGGGGAAGACAGAGAGGGAGAGAGAAAGACAGACACCTGCAGACCTGCTTCACCGCCTGTGAAGGGACTCCCCTGCAGGAGGGGAGCCGGGGGCTTTGCACTTTGCGCTTCCTGCGCTTAACCCACTGTGCTACCACCCGACTCCCTGTCTTATTTCTTAGCTCCTACTTAGCAGTTTGCATGCCTTTATTCTTCTGTACTATGATTTAATATTTTATTTCTATCTCTCTTCTAATTCAGAATTCTTTATGAAGCATGTTTACCCTACTGTTCAGCTCATTTACTGAGTCAGAGTCATCTGTCTCTCTTTGTAATGTCTCAGAGCATTTAATTTCCTGATGTGCTTTGTGAATTTTGTCTGTGAGCTCATCTTTAAGGGATATAGTCTTCTGTAGGGTCCTCTACTTGCTTCTTTTCAGGGTTCTACAGGATTTGAACTTTCTAGGTCACGTGACTCATTAGCCTCTCAGTCCCATATTTTTCAGATGTGGAGACACCGACAAAAGATGTCTGGCACAAATACACACTAGGTATCCTTCATAATCCTCCTGAGGGACGGCAGTGAAGAGGCTGACTGGTAGGCTAGATGCGCAGTTGGGGAGTTGGCAGACTGTGGCCCACCAGCAAATTCTGCTTTCTGTTTCCTTTCTTAAGGCCTGTGAGCTAAGACTGACTTTTTATTTTATGTTACTTTTTGATAGAGACAGAGAGGTACACAGGAGAGAGACAGAGACAGAGACACCATAACACCACAGGTTTCTTCAGTGTGATGAGGGCCAGGCTCAAACCTGGGTGGCAGACATAGTAAAACAGTGAACTGTCCAAGTGAGAGATTTCACCAGCCCAACTTTTTGTTTATAAGTGGTTGATCAATGATAAGTAACATGCAATGCCATGAACTCCAAAGTTTGTGTTCATAAACAAAATTTTATTGGAACACACCACACCTACTTGTGTACTTATTTGTGTCTACTTTCATTCATGAACATCAATTAAGTAATTTCAGCAGAAATCATATATGGGCCAGAAAACCCAAAATATTTACTTCAGCTCCTTTACAGGAAATGTTTGCTAGAATAGATCATCTAATTGAAATCACCCCTGTTCTAAAGTGAACGTACGTTTTATAGTTGTATATTAAAATTATTTTCCATCATAAAAAATAGAGATAAAAAGTAAAGTAATTGCTAGTATCTTAAAATACCAGGGACATATTCAAAATCCCCCTAGTTTTGTATAAAGTACCATCTTTTCCTCCGGAAAGTAGTCCATTTCCTTCTGTGACCACCAGATGGCGACGCCAACAGTGGTTCAGAGGTTTGTCCATGTTTGATTTAAGAGATACTTTATGTATTATTTAAGAATGCTTTGTGAACAGCATAAATCTGAATATCAGCTAAATTGTGCTGGAATCAGAAAAGCCTCTGTAAAGAAACAGACCGAGGCCCAAATCCTAGCTTCTGGGGGTGTGCAGGTGGGCTAGGTGGGGAGCTGCCCAGGAGTAGGCAAGCTCTGCTTGATCTAAAGCAAGAATTACAAACTGCTGTGTACCCAAAATCATCAAGAGTACCTGTGGAAAAAGCAGTTCTGTTCAGTCACACTTAGCGAGTCTGCTGCAGCTCTTTGAAGAACCTGCTTTTTTTTTTTTTTCCCCAGCTTTGGATTTGATTCTAGTGTTTGTTAAGGTGCTCTGAGGATCACAGATTTAAAGATACTGATTTGAAGTGTGATTTCTTATCTCTAGGCCTGACCAGACAGGTGGCCAATTGTCCAAAATACAAAGTTCAAAGGTAAACAGAGACAGCAGAGCCCACTTTGTGGACGAGTCTTTCAACTTGTGAGGAAAAGTGGGGAAAGAGCCCTCTCAAGTTTCAAAACCCAGAGAAAGGGACTGAAAGATCCTCAAGACCCATCTAAATGGAAAGTTCTTCGGGCAGGGTTTCCACAGGATGGAAGTTGGGGAGATGTTAGAGACATAGCTGACCTGTGTAAAAAGACTGCAAGAGTCATCCTCACCTAACTTGGTACCTGACAAGTTGGGACTGGCCTGGGAGAGGTGGGTGAGGCTGTGCTGACAGTTGGAATGCTGAAGTTCCAGTGGCTGTTTTTTTTTTTTTTTTCCTATCTTTATTTATATATTGGATAGAGACAGCCAGAAATTGAGAGGAAGGGGTGATAGAGAGACCCCTGCAACACTGCTTCACCACTTGCAAAGCTTTCCCCCTGCAGGTGGGGACCAAGGTCTTGAACCTGGGTCCTTGTGCATTGTAATGTGCACTCAACCAGGTGCGTCATCCCCCGGCCCCATTTCATTGGCTATTGAGGATGGTTCCCTCTTCTTATTTTCTAGTTGGATCTGTTATCTTAATTAACTGATTCAAAGCAATGTATCCATCCCTGAATTATGTAGTCTCTTCCTATAAAGGGACGCATACATGTAGCTATCTGTACATTTACATATGTTGATCCTCTCCAGCGTCTATTCATTCTTTGTCAAATAGCTTCCAAAACATGATCACATATGTTACCTGTCTAGTCTGAGCTACTTAAAAGTCACTGTTGTTTGCAGAATCTTAGAACTACCAGGAGGACCTCATATAGGTATTCAACAGTAAGTGATTGTTAAGAGAAGGAGTAAAAGTTAATTTTTGAAAAATACTTACGTTTTGCAGCCTGGGATGCAGCACAGTGGATAAAGCATTGGACTCTCAAGCAGGAAGTCCTGAGTTCAACCCCCAGCATTGTGTGTTCCAGAGAGATGGTCTAGTCCTCTCTTTCTTTCTCATTCATTACTAAATAAATCTTTCAAGACAGATATTTTTAAAGATCAATTTATTTGTTAATGAGAGAGAGACAGAGACAAAGATAAAAAGATTCCTTCTTCGAACCCTGACTATTACTGCTGTTGGATCACTCCAGATGCTGGTCTCTCTGTGTCTTGCCAATTTCACTTCAAATATCCTTGGTTTTCAGGATCATTCATAGTTTGTTTCCTTACCTATATGACTTATCCATTTATTAGTGTACATGTGTGGGCAAGTACTTAATCTCTGTTTGCCTCAGTTTCTTTAGCCACAAAACAGGGGTATTAATGATGTCCACGTCCCAGGGTTATTGTGAGCATCAAATGAGTTAATATGCGGGAAGGATGTAGAAGATGGCCTGCCTGTCTCTGAGGTTTCTAAGACCATGCTACTTACAGAAGCCCGCAGTATTTCCAGCACATTGTGTCTGAAATACCAATAGAAGGTATTTGGTCCAGGCTCTTCTTTTGTGCCTTTACTCTTGTTGAACAGCTGCACCACTTCAAAAGAAAAAATAATGTACACCCCAAATAAACAGTGAAGACAGAGGAAAGGCTGATGAGACATATGTTGGGTCTGTGTCCGATATGTCAGAGAGACTAACCAGCAAAGCACAGTGTTTACCACAAGCTGGACAGACCCTGATGGGGACAGGCAGTGGCCCAGGGGTGTGCATCCAGTTGTAACAGAGGTGGGCTGACGACAAAGGGCAGAGTCTCTACAGGTTAGGGAGTCCCTGACATGCTCTGGTGTAAAGTGTGGTGGGACTTAGCTAGGCTGATGAGGCCAGCTCCTGATGAACTCTGGGTGGGAAACCACAGTAAGCATTGACTGGTCTGCGATGGAGCAGAATGGAGCAGGAGGAAGCAGTGGTGCGAGGAGGGAGGTGCTGTAGGTAGGAGCCATGGCAGACACAGAGAAGCGGGTCTTAGAGTAGCTGGGGGCGGGGGCGGAAAGATGAACACTTCCTGTCCCAAGATCGCTAGTGCCTCTTAGAGTAACTTTTCCTTCCCCCAAGGAGACCTCCTTAGAACCCCAGAAGGCTAGATACAGAGAATCGTTTTCAAGAAGTCCAAGTAGCAGAGATGGAAAAAAGGAACACTGAGAGCTAACTTCCTCTCTGGGCGAGTCGGGTAAGGCCATCAAAATCATGACAGAAAAGCTCTATTTCTTTAACAAACTTCCCTCCACCACCAGCAGTGCCGCCCTGGTAAATATAAAGCAGAAATATGGGAGTCGGACGGTAGCGCAGTGGGTTAAGTGCAGGTGGCTCAAAGCGCAAGGACTGGAGTACGGGTCCCGGTTCGAGTCCCCCGGCTCCCCACCTGCAAGGGAGTCACTTTACAAGTGGTGAAGCAGGTCTGCAGGTGTCTGTCTTTCTCTCCCCCTCTCTGTCTTCCTTTCCTCTCTCGATTTCTCTCTGTCCTATCCAACAACGACGACATCAATAACAACAACAATAATAACTACAACAATAAGTCAACAAGGGCAACAAAAGGGAATAAATAAATAAATATTTGGGAAAAAAGAACAAAGAAAACCACATAAAAAGCAGAAGTGTTTTCCCCTTTTAAAATGATTTTTATTTATTAATTAACTTATTTGCTTATTTATTGAATAAAGACAAATGGAGGGAAGAGGGAAGGGAGAGATAGGGAGGGAGAGCGACCCCCGCAGCCCTGCTTCAGCACTCGTGAAGCTTCTCCCCTGCAAGTGGGGACTGGGGGCTTGAACCCGGGTTCTTGCACATTGTAAAGTGTGCACTCAATCGGGTGGACTACCACCAGCCCTAGCCCTCTTAACTATCTTTCTCTCTTTTTCTTATAATGTCATTTTTAATTAGTGATTTACAAAATTACAAAATAATGAGTCCAATTCCACACCATTCCTACCGCCAGAGTTCTGCATCTCCATTCCCTGCACTGGAAACTGCAGTATTTCTCCCAAGGTCACAGATATGGGTTGACTGTTATTTCTTTTTCTTTCTTTCTTTCTTTCTTTCTTTCTTTCTTTCTTTCTTTCTTTCCTTCTTTCATTTCTTTATTGGGGAATTAATGGTTTACAGTCGACAGTAAAATACAATAGCTTGTACATGTATAACATGTCCCATTTTTCCATATAATGATACAGTCCCCACTAGGTCCTCCTCTGCCATCATATTCCAGGACCTGAACCTTCCCCACCCTCAGTCACCTGGCCAGCTCTCTGCCCCCCCCCCATATCAGTATAGGGATTCTTTGCAGCTTTTCCAGCCCCTGAGGGGCAACAGCAGTGGAGACCCACAGTTGTAAGTTGGTGAAGCTTAAGTTCTCCTCCCATCAGCAGTCTTTGTTGATAAAACTCAGACCAGAGGTGGTGTTTCAACTGGCAGACTGGCGGACTGGTACCAGCTACTCCTAAGTAGGTACGGACTTGTAGCTCTGGGAATCTCTCCTTAAGCCCATCTGTCTGGGTCCTGATGGAATTAGGTTTCAGAGCCCTTTGGTCAGTTAGTTAGTCCCTTAACACTTCCCCTCTGGAAGTATGGACCAGAATTCTTTTTGGGGTACAGAAGGTAGGAGTTCTGGCTTCTGTAATTTGAAGCAGAGATAGTTAAGAGTCAAAGGTAGGCAGAATGTGCAGGGGCCCAGCGAGTGTTCCCACTGCATGTTGGTGCTTGTTGTAGTCTTTGCCATTGGTAGCTTTAGCAAAGTAGTACAGAGGCTTAGAGCAACAGAAATTGTCTCACAGTCCTGGAGGCCAGAAATATGAAACCAAGGTGCCCACAGGGAGGGCCATGCTCCCTCTGAAGACTTTTAGGGAGTGGCCTTCCCTTTCGTCTTCTGGATGGCTGGTGTCTGCCAGAGAGCTTCAGTGTTTCTCCATCTGTAGATGCATCACTAACCTCTGCCTCTGTCATCACATAGCTTTTTTCTCCCTGTGTGGTTCTTCTCTTTTTATAAAGACACCAGTTGTATTGGATTAAGGACCCACCCTACTCCAGTATGACTTCATTTTAACTAATTGCATTTCCAATAACTGTTTTCCAAATAAGGTTATGTTCTGAGCTACTAGCGATTATAACTCCATCATATCTGGGGGGGGGGGGTGGTGTGGGGGGAAAATTCCGTCCATAATAATGACTAGCCTCTCCCATGCGAGCTTTTCTGAATTAAAGACCTTAATTCATTATGGCAGGACGCTAGCTGTCGACCAACATGGGCTTCCTTTCCGTAGTGAGGAATGGCCAGTACAGGACACCATGCTTTCCAGCTGCTCTTGCTTCCAGTGTGACCCTGCCAGTAATTCTTTTTTTTAAAATTTATTTATTTATTCATGAGAAAGATAGGAGGAGAGAAAAAAACAGCCATCTCTCTAGTACATGTGCTGCCGGGGATCGAACTCGGGACCTCATGCTTGAGAGTCTAGTGCCTTAGCCACTGCGCCACCTCCCGGACCACCCTGCCAGTAATACTTATGGATGAAATGTGGATCCCACTGAGTTTGTAGCTCAGATGGAATCTTCAGAACACTGGAGATGTTCCTATTTCCTTTCCCTTTAGTCTTAGGGAATGGCAGATTTCCATTGGAAAACTGCCTGTCTAGCACTTAGAAATAAAAGTCGATCTTTTATGGGAGTAAGAACTAAATTTCTTTTCAGTTTAACCATTACATTTCAGCGGTCCGTTTGTACAGTACTAGCATCATTCTAGTGAACTCCAAAAGTATGATTGCTTTGCCTTTCATCGTAATCTCATGGAAGCTGGTACTCTGCTAGATACACCTTTAAATTTTAACATAACTTTAATAATGGCAGGAAAATGAATGTACATGTGTATTATCCCAACTTTGGACAAGCTTAGGGATAGCTTAACAAAAATTCAAGCAAGTTAATTTAGAGAATCTAGTTGGTTTCATTTGATTATTGAGCAGCATGCCTTCTAGCAAGGGGAGATACTACAAGGAAGCAAGGAATTGAACCACATAGCGGATTTCTGTATTCAGAAATGGGGTGGGACAAAGTCATTATCACCAAAAAAAAAAAAAAAAAAAAAAAAGGAAGAAAAACTATTTCAAGGTAGGCCACTTTCTCTTCAGGAAAGGTAGAGGGATTATTATGCAGATTACCTCTCTTGCTCAGTCCAGGCAACTGAGGATTGGTGAGAATAGATTCCTGCTTTAGGGAGAGACTAAAAAGGACTTCTACCAGCTTAGGTGTGAAATCTTGGCAGGGACAGTGTGAATTACACCATTTGGGCCTTTCCTTTCCTTCTTTCATTCTTTCCTTCCTAAAGATTGTGTTCCCTCCAGAGAAAAAATATCCTTACATATTTTGTATAGATTACTTATATCAGTACTTTAAAAGCTTTCCTGCTTAATTTTGTATTGCTAGTAATAGTGAAGTAGCTTGTGGTCATTGTGGTGCGCAAATCAGATGGAGGGGACAGTGTGTTCTTCATGGATCATTTTTCTTCCATTCATTATTTCAGCAGCATGTAGTCCTTTCCTGGTTTTTTGGATGAGAACAGAGGGGAATTTGATTTCCAGATGCAAAGGCTTTCTAATCTGCATTAGCTGCTTCTTTGTTCAATTCTGTTGGCTCAAATGTTTCTGATGACTAGTTCTGGCACTATCTACATTGTCATATCTCAAGATAAGTATGAGCTAGCGTAAAACTCTTATGCCAAAAACTTGGAGATGGCAGAAAGTCTTGATAAAGAAGTATGTTCGTGGCTTGGACGGATTTGTCTATAGCAGAGGTTTTTTTTTTAAAAAAAATTATTTATAAAAAGGAAACACTGACAAAAACATAGGATAAGAGGGGTACAACTCCACACAATTCCCACCACCAGAACTCCGTATCCCATCCCCTCCCCTGATAACTTTCCTATTTTTTATCCCTCTGGGAGTATGGACCCAGGGCCATTATGGGGTTTGTTGAGTATGGAATGGTTTTGTTGAGTGTGGAATGTACTGACACCTGTCTTGGGGAAATGTGGAAATGTACCCTTGTGACAACAAAAATCCTGTAAATCAACAGTTCCTCAATAAAATGATATTGGAGTTGAAAAATAGAAAATTCATCTACAAAAGTTAAAGGAAAGATGATTCAGCACTCTTTTTTTAAAAAATATTTTATTTTATTTATTTATTCCCTTTTGTTGCCCTTGTTGTTTTATTGTTGTAGTTATTATTGTTGTTGTCTTCGTTGTTGGATAGGACAGAGAGAAACGGAGAGAGGAGGGGAAGACAGAGAGGGGGAGAGAAAGATAGACACCTGCAGACCTGCTTCACCGCCTGTGAAGCGACTCCCCTGCAGGTGGGGAGCCGGGCTTCAAACCGGGATCCTTATGCGGGTCCTTGTGCTTTGTGCCACCTGCGCTTAACCCACTGTGCTACAGCCTGACTCCCCAGCACTCTTTTGATAAACGAATAATGTGAGAAAAATATTGGAGAAAAATGCTGGAAAGGGAAGGAAATACACTTAAATATTGTCTAGTTCTTGAGGTTACTTTCTTCTTCAGGATTTTGGTTATCTTGTAAGTTTTCTTCATTTTTTATTTCAATATTATGATTTCTAAGTTGGCATGCTAGGCATGAAAATGAACATAATAAATTTCTTTCAATGTGGAATCAGGTTTTCCTCCACAGTCACTGGTTCACAGCTCCCCCAAACCATAGGAAGAAGAGTAGTTATCATCTAGTGATATGAGCACTTACTTACTCATAGCTCCCCAGACCTGAGGTGATAAGAGCCACCTAAGGGCCTCTTACTAAGTGAATGAGGTAACTTTCACCTCAGGAAGGGGATGATTGTCAAGGGAACCAACCGTGAGGTGAGGTTATAGTTAGAACTGCCTGTCTCTTCCTCTGAGTAGAAGAGATGGGCTGGAGGTGGAAACCATGCAGTTGCCAATGCCAGGTCTTCTTCTAGCGTTTGCCCTTCTTCCGTAGCCAGTCAACAGCCAATGCCAGTGATGTGATTACTCAGACCTCTAACATGAGCCTCCAGAAGAACAGCAGGTTCAAAGATTTTCTTTTTTAAAAAAATATTTCTTTATTGGGGGATTAATGTTTAATTATCTTTATTTATTGGATAGACAGCCAGAAATCAAAAGGGAAGGGGGGGATAGAGAGGAAGAGAGACAGAGGGACACCTGCAGCACTGCTTCACCACTCATGTAGGTGGGGACCGGGGACGTGAACCTGGGTCCTTATGCGTTGTAACATGTACAATCAACCAGGTGCACCACCACCCAGTATTGGGGGATTAATGTTTTACTTTCAACAGTAAATACAATAGTTTGTACATGCATAATATTTCTTAGTTTTCCACATAACAGTACAACCCCCACTAGGTCTTGTGCCATCATGTTCCAAGACCAGTTCAGAGATTTTCTATGGTGGTGAGCACATGGAGATTTTGGGAGAGTGACTTCCTGGAGAGAGCATGGAACCTCTGTCACCCCCCCATACACACACACACACACACACACACACACACACACACACACACTGTCCCCTGTGCGTCTCATTCATTGGGCTGTTGCTTTTCTTAATACAGAGATTAGGTAAAACGACTTGTGTGAACCACTCCAGCAAATTAACCAAACTCATGGAGGGAGTTGTGGGAACTTCTTTGAGACTGCCATCAGAAGTGGGGCGCCTATGGGACTGAGCCCTTAAGATTCTTTGAGTGGGAATCCTCTGCGGACATTGGAGTTGACTCTAGGAATTCCTTTAGTCTTGTGTTTTTCACTACAAAAAAAGAGGAAGTGGCCCTATGGACATCCAATCTTTGACAAAGGTGCCCAGACTACTAAACCGTGAAAGGAGAGTCTCTTCAACAAATGACGTTGGAAAAAAATGGGTTGAAGCATGTAGAAAAATGAAACTTAAACATTATATTTCACCGAACACAAAAGTAAATTCCAAATGGATCAAGGACTTGAATGTTAGACCAGAAACTATCACATACTTAGAGGAAAATATTGGCAGAACTCTTTTCTGCATAATTTTAAAAGACATCTTCAATGAAATGAATCCAATTATAAAGAAGACTAAGGCAAGCATAAACCAATGGGACTACATCAAATTAAAAGACTTCTGCACAGCAAAAGAAACCACTACCCAAACCAAGAGACCCCTCACAGAATGGGAGAAGATCTTTACATGCCATACATCAGACAAGAGGCTAATAACCAAAGTATATAAAGAGCTCTCCAAACTCAACAACAGGAAAACAAATGACCCCATCCAAAAATCGGGAGAGAACATGGACAGAATATTCACCATAGAACAGATTCTAAAGGCTGACAAACATGAAAAAAAAATGCTCCAAGTCTTTATCAGAGAAATGCAAATAAAGGCAACTTTATTTCTCCTCTGAGAATGTCATACACCAGAAAAGATAGCAGCAAAAAATGCTGGAGAGGTTGTGGGGGCAAAGGAACCCTCCTACACTGCTGGTGGGAATGTAAATTAGTCCAACCCTTGTGGAGAGCAGTCTGGAGAACTCTTAGAAGACTAGAAGTGAGTGGTCCCGGAGGTGGTGCAGTGGCTAAGGCACTAGACTCTCAAGCATGAGGTCCTGAGTTCAATCCCCAGCAGCACATGTACCAGTTCTTTCTCACATGTACTTGTTCTTTCTCTCTCTCCTCCTATCTTTCTAATTAATAAATACAATGATGAAAAAAGAAGGCTAGAAGTGGACCTACCCTAGGACCCTGCAATTCCTCTCCTGGGGATATATCCTAAGGAACCAAACACACCCACCCAAAACGATTTGCGTATACCTGTGTTCATAGCAGCACAATTTGTAATAGCCAAAACCTGGAAGCAACCCAGGTGTCCAACAACAGATGAGTGGCTGAGCAAGTTGTGGTCTATATACACAATGGAATACCACTCGGCTATTAAAAAGGGTGACGTCACCATTTTCATCCCATCTGGGATGGAGCTTGAAGAGATCATGTTAAGTGAGATAAGTCAGAAACAGAAGGGTGAATATGGGATGATCTCACTCACAGGCAGAAGTTGAAAAACACGATCAGAAGAGAAAACAGTGAGCAGAACTTGGAATGAAGTTGGTGTATTGCACCAAAGTCAAAGACTGGGGTGGGTGGGAGAGTATAAGTCCTGGAAAAGGGTGACAGAGGACCTAGTGGGGGTTGTATTGTTATATAGAAAACTGGGAAATGTTATGCGTATACAAACTATTATATTTACTGTTGACTATAAAACATTAATTCATAATAAAGAAAAAAAATTGTGGAAGCTTCCAGTGGAGGGGATGGGAGTTGTGTGAAGTGTGCCCCTCTTATCCCACAATCTTCTCTATCAGTATCAAATCACTAATAAAAAAGAGAAGCTGAAAAAATAAGAAAACACAAAGCAGAACTTGGACTGGTGTTGGTGCATTGTACCAAAGTAAAAGACTCTGGGGTGGGGGGAGGGTTCAGGTCTTGGAACACGATGGCAGAGGAGGGCCCTAGTGGGGGTGTATTGTTATGTGGAGAATTGAGAAATATTACACATGTATTGACTGCTGTGTTTTACTGTTGACTGTAAACCATTAGCCCCCCCACACACACACACACACAAAGAAAAAAAGAGAAATCACTAGTTTAGCTACAGATGTCATATGTAATTCCTTCATTTAAAGGTTAATGTGTGCTTTTTCCATGACACATCCTGTCAGGAACATCTATATTGACTGCTTAACTAATGCTGGGTAGTACTTCTTTTTAAAAAAATGTATTTATTTATTTAAAAAAGGAAACATTAACTACCTATGGAGACAGAAAGGGCAGCTCAGTAAAATTGGTTTGTCTTAGGCCCTTTGTTGACAAACACAGGTAACTCCAACCTCACATGCAGTAGTTTCTAATACACTTTGTTGACCTTGTAACTTAGTCTACTTCAAAGAGAAATAATAACTCTCTTCCCAAAGGTGATTTTTTTTTTTAGTTGTCATTGTATTCTAGATTTTTAGTTGACATAACATTGGTATATAAGGCCATATGATTTAGGAGTTCAATTCACACATCTTCCTGATTATTATTATTATTATTATTGTTTTGTATTTTGGCAATTCATTACGAAGTTAAGCAAGCACTTACCAAATAGCCCAGCCATTTTTTAAAATTATTTTTTAAATTTTTATTTATAAAATGGAAATATTGACAAGACCATAGGATAAGAGGGGTACAATTCTACACAGTTCCCACCACCAGAACTCCCTATCTCATCGACCCACCCCAAAAGCTTTCCTATTCTTTATCCCTCTGGAAGCATGGACCCAGGATCATTATGGGGTACAGAAGGTGAAAGGTCTGGTTTCTGTAATTGCTCCTCCACTGAACATGGGCATTGGCAGGTCGATCCGTACTCCCAACTCCTCTCTTTCCTCTCTCTCTCTCTCTCTCTCTCTCTCTTTCCCTAGCAGGGGTCTGAGGAGGAGGGGCTCCAGGACACATTGTTGGGGTTGCCTGCCCAGGGAAGTCAGGTTGGCATCGTGGTAGCATCTGGAACCTGGTGGCTGAAAAAGAGTTAAGATATAAAGCAGAACAAATTGTTGACTAATCATGAACATAAAGACAAGAATATTGCAGTCTTGGAGAAAGCTAGTAGGTCTATTTTAGGTTTGTTCAAAGGGGGCCATGGCTTTGCTAATTTTTGCCTGCACCTGACATCTGATATGCAGGTGGACCCAAGCTATTGTCTGGGGAGATGGTGTCATAGTTGGAAAAAGGACTAGACAGCTGGATCAGAGAAGAGAGTAGCTCCCAAATATGGGAAAAGTATATAAATGTTGTTAAGTGTAAACCCTATCAAGTTGATCTGGGGCCCGTATTCAGCACAGAAGCCTATGTAACCTCTGCATCCCTGTAGGTCTGAGCTCACATTCTGTGGTCACGACTAGGAACATTCCAGGCTGCACTAATTTCAAGACCCATCTTCCTCGAGTGGTGTTGTCCCACCTCCCTTCGGAAAATGGAACATTCCCTACCATTGCTGATCCACATTGAGGGCAAGGTCCTATAGGAGCCCACAGAGGAGTCCATTGTGTTGTTCCTGAAGGAGATGACCAGTGACAGTGGCAAGAGGGATCTTTTAGAGGTGTAGGCCCATCATGTCTGTGTGGGAATCCCAGCACTCCTTGACTAGGGCCCCAGGTGATGTGGTGGCCTGGTGGTCATTATTAAAGTGTTCCGGTCTCGTGCCCTTACTCAGCTTTTCTAGTCTTTACTTTGTCTGACAAGGTTAGCTTTGGAGTGATTGAGGTAGCTGAGGAGGATGTCTAGGTCTACGTAGAAACTATTTGGTTAGGTACTTTATGGTATCTTTTTAGGTCTGTCTGCTTGTTTGCTGCATTTATTCTTCCTGACTAGTCTATCACATTAATCTATCACCAAAATATCAATACCCCTCCACCAAAGTCTGTTGAAACCCCTTCACCTATATATAACCCCCCTCTTTGCTGTTCTCCTTTGTTGATCTGAATTCTTTTTTAAAATTCTTCTTTAAAAGATTTTATTTATTTATTTATTTATTTATTTATTTATGAGAATGAAAAGAGAGAGAAAGAAACAGAGATCACTCTGGTACATGTGCTGCCGGGGATTGAACTCAGGACCTCATGCTTGAGAGTCTAGTGCCTTAGCCACTGCGCCACCTCCTGGACCACTTGATTTCAGTTCTTTAGTTATTCAAAAGTTTGTTTTCATGTGATGTTGTCTATAGTTTCTTTATAGTCCGCATATAAATTAGATCATCCAGTATTTGTCCTTCTTTTGTGATTTGTTCTGCTTATCATGATCCACTCCAGTTCCATCCATACTGTGGTAAAGGGCAAAATATCAGCTTCTTTTATATTTGGGTCGTGGTCTATTGTATATATATATATATATATATATATATATATATATATATATATATATACTATAATATCTTTGGGGCATTTGAATTGATTCAATATTTAGGCTATTGTAAATAACACTGCAATAAATATAGGTGTGTGTCTTTTCAGATAAGCATTGTCTTTTCTTTGGGTAGATACCTAGAAGAGAAGTTGTTGGGTCATATAGTGGTTTTATTTTTATTTTCTTGAAGAGACTCCATACTGTTTGTCATAATAGCTGAACCAAGATTTATTTTTTATTAATTTGTTGAAGTGTAAATGTATTGTAACAAATTGTATTGTAATAAGGATTACATTTTTACATTAAAAATGTATAAAGAACTCATAAAAACTTAACCACAAAAAGTCCCATCACAAACAGACACTTCACCAAAAAAGACGTAGAGGTGGCCAACGGGGATATTTAAAAATGCTTATAGTAACTTACTAACGAAATTCAAATAATAATGACGATTATGGGGAGTCGGTGTAGCGCAGCGGGTTAAGCACACGTTGGGCGAAGCACAAGGACCAGCATAAGGATCCTGGTTCAAGCCCCGGCTCCCCACCTGCAGGGGAGTCGCTTCACAGGCAGTGAAGCCGATCTGCAGGTGTCTCTTTTTCTCTCTCCTTCTGTCTTCCCCTCCTGTCTCCATTTCTCTCTGTCCTAACAACAATGACATCAATAACAACAACAATAACTACCACAACAATTAAAAAAAAAACAAGGGCGACAAAAGGGAAAATAAATAAATATATTTTTGTTTCCTTTTTAAAAATGACGATTATATATCACCTTGTACCTGTAAAAACGATCTATATTAAATTGACCAGAAGGTGGTTAGAGTGATAGCTCAACATTTAAATAAAGAAATTACACATGTGAAAGTCCAAAAAAAAGGAAGTTGGTGAAAGGAAGAGGGACAGAAACTGTCTTAACACCATCTGTCCAGGGAGCTGGGCAGTGGCACAGTGGGCTGAGCCTCAGCACATGGCGGAAAGCGCACGGACAGGCTCAAGGATCCCGGTTCGAGCCCCTGGCTCCCTACCTGCAGAGAGTTCGCCTCACAGGCAGTGAAGCAGGTCTGCAGGTGTCTATCTTTCTCTCTCTGTCTCTGTCTTCCCGTCCTCTCTCCATTTCTCTCTGTCCTATCCAACAACAACGACAGCAATAACAATAACAACAACGACGATAAAAAGGAGAACAAAAGGGGAAAAAACAAAGAAACCATCTGTCCATAGAGACATGCTTCTGATCGAACTATGTTTGTGACTTAATATTAACTATTGATTAATTGTATTAAAACAGCTCTGTTGCGATAAATGACTTTCCATACATACGCAAGATTAATTACTAGCTTACTAACTATGCTTTGGAAGCCTCCATTTTCTATGTGCTACTCTTTGTGTATTATTTTTAGGAAAATCTCATAAACATAAAAAAAATCTCATAAATATCCCCGTTGGCCACCTCTACGTCTCACGAACATCACATAAAAACTGCAGCAAAGGTGGGCGCGAGGAATCACATCATCACAAGACTGGCCAGCTCCTCATGGGGCGCGAGCGCTTCCACACTACGATCATCCTCTCTGGCATTATGCTATTCCACTGCAGAATACTGTGCCCCAGGATGGTTCCGTAGCCCCCATGTCCACTTGGTCGATTCCAAATTATATTCCTCCATGAGGATAATTTCTGGAACCATCCGTTCCACCCCGGTTCCATGGCTGCCAGTTCTTAGCGACATCGCCCCGCCAGATACTTGTTGGGATGCGGCATCATCTAAGTTCATTTCCCACGTCTACGCTGGACCGGACCTGCCAATATACGCGGATATCTTCGCCCACCCTGTTCAACGCTTGACGTCTCGTCACCCAATCTGGTCCCCTATGCCTACACTGAACTTCTCTGTTCCAGACTCTTGGAAACAGAGTCGGCAGTCAGCTGAGGTCAAGAACAAACACCTCAGCACAGACCCCTGCAAGCGTCAACCCGGCTTTGACCTAGCACGTTATGATCGGGCCCTCCTCAATTGCTATCGAACAGGCCATGGCCGGTGCACCGCTATGTTCCACCGCTGGGGAGCCAGAGACGACCCGAACTGCCCCTGCAGCTACAGAGAGACTATGACCCTCATAGTCAACAACTGCCACCTCTCCAGATTGAAAGGAGGTCTCGAAACTTTATATCAGGCTCAACCTGACGCTGTCGACTGGCTACGGAAGAAGGGCAAACGCTAGAAGAAGAAGGAAAATTAGGCATTTCAAAACATTAAATATAGTTATTTCAAACATTCTTAGGTATAAGACTAAATAGAGAAAAGTTTATTACATTTTTCTGTGTGTTTCTGTTTAATTAATGGTTCTTTTACCAGTTCAAATTAATGTAAGCAAACCAAAATTTATGTCCTGGGAAAATACATAATAATAAATAACAACAATACTGGGTTATTACCCCTATTTGGAGATTATTATGCTACAAGGGGCACATATTTTGATAAACAGGATCTTTATTTGGTTAAACATGAGAGCAAGATTGATTTTACTTATATTTTTTATCAGAGCACTACTTAGTCTGGCTTATGGTAGTGCTAGGGATTGAACCTAAGACTTTGAAGTCTCAGGCATGAAAATCTTTTTGCATAACCATTATGATCTCTCTCTCTCTCTCTCTTTCCTTTATTAAAGAAAGAACAATGTAGATTCAAGAAGAGTGAAAGTTGTTAAACATTTCTTACATGCAATACTTTTAACAACTGCAAACGATACAAGGCTTTTTCCTTCCATCCCTTTCCCCTGTATTTCTTTTTCTGTTTGTTTCTGCTCTTAATTTTATATGGATATCATTTAAATTTCAACATGATATATACATGCAATTTTTTTTAGTGATTGAATAATGAGTCACAGTTTATAAGATTACAGAGGTATAGTTCCACATTGCACCTGTCACCAATGTTCTGTGCCCTCCCCACCCTTCTGTAATAATAACTACCTTAGTTCCTGAAAAGTCTTAGAAAAAATATGGTCACTTTTTTTGCGTGTTCACATGTTTCAACTGCCTATATTCCACATATGAGTGAAACCAATTGGCAGTTGTCTTTCACTTCTATACTTTGTTAAAATCACTTTCAGATTTGTCCATCTT